>NW_017670729.1:395792-401962 GCF_001879085.1 Nicotiana attenuata | reverse complement strand
AGAGCATGTGAAATGAGAAATGCCTTAGAGCTTGACACGAGTGCTAAGGAGAGTTAGGATATAAAAAAAATGAGAGAAAAAGAGAAATAACGATTTACTCTTGCATGGTTGTCATTGGTTGTTTGTGTACCCTTGTTGGGACTTCTTTCCAAATACTTGTTTACTCCCTTGCCCTTTATTTGTGACTGTTGCTTGGGCAAGGTTGAGAGGTATACATTACGGATCGGGTTGCACGCCGCAACAATGTTATATGTGGATCGGGTTGGACGCCGCAACAGTTATAATTGTGGATCGGGTTGCACGCCGCAACAATGTTATATGTGGATCGGGTTGCACGCCGCAACAGTTATAATTGTGGATCGGGTTGCACGCCGCAACAGTTATAATTGTGGATCGGGTTGCACGCCGCAACAATGTTATATGTGGATCGGGTTGCACGCCGCAACAGTTATAATTGTGGATCGGGTTGCACGCCGCAATAGTGATAACTTGTGGATCGGGTTGCACNGAGTGCTAATGAGAATTAGGATATGAAAATGAAAGAAGAAGAGAAATAACGATTTACTCTTGCATGGTTGTATTGGTTGTTTGTGTACCCTTGTTGGGATTTCCTTCCAAATACTTGTTCACTCCCTTGCCCTTTATTTGTGACTGTTGCTTGGGTAAGGTTGAGAGGTATACATTACGGATCGGGTTGCACGCCGCAACAGTTATAATTGTGGATCGGGTTGCACGCTGCAACAATGTTATATGTGGATCGGGTTGCACGCCGCAACAGTTATAATTGTGGATCGGGTTGCACGCCGCAACAATGTTATATGTGGATCGGGTTGCACGCCGCAACAGTTATAATTGTGGATCGGGTTGCACGCCGCAATAGTGATAATTGTGGATCGGGTTGCACGCCGCAACAGTTATTGATGCAAATGTGTTTGGTGTCGGTATTAGTTTCTTGTTCGTTTTAAATTGTAAGTTGCACCTAGATTGATTACTTCGAATTTACTGTTACTGTTGTTATCTCCCTACAGCATGTTTCCCCCTCCCATATTTCTAGTTGTTTGGTATCTTGTTTCCGTTGTATATTTATAACTGCACAGGTTTATGTGGTGTCCAGTCTAGCCTCGTCACTACTTTGCCGGGGTTAGGCTAGTCACTTACCAGCACATGGGGTCGGTTGTGCTGATGCTACATTCTGTGCATTTTTGCACAGGTCTAGGTTTTGAGCAGCAGCAGCAGCATTAGCACGGGGGCACACCTTCAGTCCAGAGAGAGACCCGAGGTAGCTTGCAGGCGTCCGCAGGCCCAGCGTCTCCCTTCTATCTTTACATTTTGGCTGTCATCTCATTGTACCCGAGATAAACAGATTATGTTTCTTTCAGACTTTGTATGTAGAACTCCTTAGATGTTCGTGAGTATGTGACTCCAGTCCCGGGGTAGGGATATATGTGTGGGACTTCTGTATTATTGATCATCTATCTACATTTAAGTCTTTCGCTTATGATTTTAATTCCGTCGCCTTTATTTAATACCGTTAATTGGAAAAGGGAACAGGTGTTTAATGAATTTGTTAATTAAGTTGGCTTGCCTAGCTCCGTTAGTAGGCGCCATCACGACTCCCGATGGTGGGAAATTCGGGTCGTGACAGATTCGTAGATAGTATTCAATTGGTGATCAAGAAATCAAATAATTAAGCACAAGATTGAATAAATAAACCAATATGATAAATCAAGAAATCAAAATCAATATTCGAATAACAATAGTCATGAAAGAACCACAACCCTAGAACGTGAAGTTTTAGCTCCACATAGACATGGTAGCCAAATACCAAATCATACAAAGAAACATTAAAAAATACTAAGTTTGGTGGAAGAAAATATGAAACTCGGCCTCCATGGTGGCTCTGTGCTCTCTCTCGGTCAAAAGTTCCTCTCCAAAATGTTTCCCCCCCACCCTCAAAATAGGTTTAGGCTGACTTTTATATGGGTTGGGGACGTCTTGGGGTCGAAATAACCAAGTCTCGATCGAAATAGGACATGCTCACGTTCTGAGCGTCCAGGGCAGCGTGGGGCGCTGGCCCTGGCGCTCAACTTTTCAGCATTCTATTTTGAGTGCCATAAGTAGCGCCCCATGCTGCCTGTGGCCTTCAAATTTGCACTTTTGCCTTTTCGCCCGATTTTTGGTCAAATTCACGCACTTTCGTCCCAAATTACATCCAAATGATTCCTACACATAGAAATACCACAAATTAGCACAAATTGTTATATTATACATCTCAAATCTACGAGACATGAGTACATTGTGAGGCAATATATGTAAAAATATGTGTACTTTAAGCCAAACATCAACACCCACACTTAAACGTTGCTCGTCCTCGAGTCAAAACAACAAATAACTCTATTTTTGAGCACTCTACACCAATGACCATGGTTGACAGCAACAATTAAACTCTAGAAAATGCAATCACATACACTTCCCTTCACTTGTGTCATTTTTCAAAGCTATCCAAACAAAAACAACATGCTCATAACAATCCTAACCTCAAAAACCAACTCAATGTCACAATGCACTCATGGTTTGAATACCCGACGTCGTAGAGAAGTCTAATAACGTTACCTATCCCCCGTGAAACCATGTTCCCTCAAAATAAGAACAAGAGAGCAAGTTCAATCCACACATTCGAATCTCATGATCAAATATATTTTAAAGACTCACATATATCAAAGAAAATCGCTCACCCTCCCAAAGAAGCCACATGCATGTAATTGGTACCATAGGCTTGCCCTTAATGTAAAATCAATTAGGACTTTTTCATGGTTGTAATGTGGGCTAAGGGACGGGTAAGATATATTTAGGAATAGTGGCTCACCCTCCTAAACACTTAAGCGCAAATTCCTCAATCTACTTCAATTTCACAAACAATATCACCCCCAAAAACGTTCCCTTCTTGTTTAAGCACTACTTTAGTTCATACCCACTAGCAAGAGCAAGACAACAATTTACTCATCTCTATTTTTCCTTCTTTTTTTTTCTCCAGATTTTTCTCTCTTTTTTCCCAACTACTTTTTTTTTCAATTTTCCCTAGTGGTGTATTATTTTACAAAACAAATGCACCTTACTTTCTTTCATTGGTTCCACCCAAAAGGCACCTCACACTTAGTCCCTTCTTACTTCTTTTAGCGATCATTTCACAATTAAAGTGCTTTAAGAGGTAAAAGAATCATAACAATGTCAATTAAAAATAAAAGGGTATAGGCTCGTAATGTGGGTACCAAATAAAAGTCAATATGCTCAAAATGGTTAACTAGGGATAAATTTTATTTATGATAAGCAATAAGCTCAAAAATATCAAAGAAAGCCAAAAATTATTTTTCAAACCGAGCATCACCTCAAATTTCGCTTCAACTCACATACGGGGCAAGCTCTAGACACAAGTACAATGACATGGACTACACAAAAAATCTCACCACACATGGCACATGACTCACTAAGGGCGGTCCCATTCCGACTATCAACAAATTTAAGTATTCACGGAGCCACGAGATATTAAGCATTAAGCACAAAGTGAACATAAGTCAAGTAAATGAGACATAGGCATCACAAGACATGCTATCCAACTAAGCAAGGCATCATCAATAGTTTCAAATCATAAAGAAGATACTACACATGCCAAAGCATAAATATGCTACTATCAAACAAGTCAAGGGCACCTAGGTTCATCATTCTTCCTCCTTTTATTCCCTAAATTCCTAATCTACTCTATAAATAAAAAATTACTACCCGATTCAAAATACATTCCATGAAAAAGAACCGAGGCACAAAGAAAAATCATGGGGGATTATTACTACCTAAAGAAAACTAAAGGGCATATTTTTGTATTTATGTTTTTCATTTTTTTTAGTTTAGACTTTAATCCCTCAAGAAAACTTTCTAGGAGATCCATCGTCGGAAAAAGTCCAAATTTTCTGTTTTTTTTTTTTCAAATATTATTTTTACTTTACATAAAAAATACTACAACTAACCTAGGATAGCACGGAAAATCATCCAAACAATATCCTCACCCCACACTTAAAATTATGCAATGTCCTCAATGCACATTGTAAATAACAAGAGGGTAAAGAGACTCCATGTTAGGCCAAAGGCCGAAGCATTAGTAGCTCATGGGATACTCAAACTTCTCCCAGGTATGATCCTTTGTGCGGTCACCCCACACTTAATTCCAACCACATGGCTCACTTTTGCACACTTCCTATGGCTTTGCTCACTATGCTCAAAAACCTAAAAAAATAATACAGTAAGAAAAAAAATAAAAATAAAAGAAAGCAGTAAAGCTGAGTTGCCTCCCAACAAGTGCCTAATTATCGTGGCACGACATGAACCACTTTTTGCCTCCACCTCGAACTTATGAATCGAGCCCCTAATTTGGCTTCAAGCTTTTTGTTATGCTCCCATGACGGTGAGATAAATTTAATTGGGCCAAGTAACCAATATCGCATTCTACACTTCTTGGCCTTCGAATGGGGTATGTAATTCTCTCTCTCTGGCATGACGAATTCAAGAATGTAAGTACCCCGTTCCTCATCCATTGGCTCCTCCAAAGGCTCAGATGACTCGATTTCCATGTCATCATCCAAACACAATATTGAAAAATGTATGGAATGAGGACCAATATGTCGTAACTCTAGAATTTTTTTGCTCTTTACATCCTCATATGTACACATACCAGACTCTTCAAATATAACGTTATCTGCACCTGGCATGGCTCTAGTGTACTTTTCTCAACATGGGCATCATCAACAAAAATATGCCCGAATGATTGGCTCTCCACTTTTAGCTCCTCAATTTGGCATATAAGCTTCTTTTCAGCTTCACACAACTCAGAACTATTTTGTTCGACGTTAGACGCATCAACCTTTGCAATCAATCTAGCCCAAGTCGTAGATATCAGTACAAAAATTTTCAATCTCTTGTCCCAGTTCATCTCTTCCTTCTATAAAGTGTCTTATCCCATCAGTAATTTCCTCATGTCGAGCCTCATATATTTCTAACTTTTTCGCTTGTTCCAGTAGCCATGTTTGGCTCAAAGTCTCCACTTTTTCAAAATTTTCCTTTTGTTGGAACTCCCTCTTGTCATTCAATTCTTCCATATTAGCCTTCATTATTGTGATTGATGCCCTCATTCTTTTCTGTCACGATCCCAAACCGCCCCGGCTGTGATGGCGCCTATCGCGGTACTAGGCTAGTCGATTCGATATTTATAGCATAAAAGACCCTTTTTCGTTAGTTCATTTACTAATCAGATATTATCATAAATCTTCCTTTTAAACATTTCAAACAAGCGAAAATATGTAAAAACATTAAACATTGCTCGATCTCGAAGTCACTAGTCATGAGCTAATAGAT
Organism: Nicotiana attenuata; assembly: GCF_001879085.1. Classification (NCBI taxonomy): domain Eukaryota; kingdom Viridiplantae; phylum Streptophyta; class Magnoliopsida; order Solanales; family Solanaceae; genus Nicotiana; species Nicotiana attenuata. The sequence goes on along the minus strand of NW_017670729.1, from coordinate 396,562 downwards.
TACCAATCTGTTACTGCCCAGTCAATACAACATGAGTCTGATAAGAACAAATACTAAAAGATAGGAAGGAGAAAGGCAAGGCTGCGGACGCCGTGCAACTACCTCGCTAACTTCGGGATGCGCTGAAAAGGAGAAGATCAGCTCTCACTCGGAGGCCCTGGCTCCTGAATCTGCACACACGGTGCAGGGAGTAACGTGAGTATGCCAACTCAGTAAGTAACAATCATAACTAAAGACTGAGTGCAGTGACGAGCATTTAAAATCATATAAATCTCATAACATAAAAACCTTAGTGGAAATAACAAGATCAAATCAGTAATTAAGTTTCGAATATCTCGTAAAAACTCCAGTTTCAATGAAAGCTGTTTAAAAACATTTGTTCTACATTTTTCAATAGAGGCTCAGTATAAAAGAAGAGTGAAAACAGTAATTTCATAAACAAGCCCCTCGGGCAAAGTATCACTCATATATAGCCCCTCGGGCGAGCCTCTCAGTCACTCGTGACTCAATACTCATCAATCAGTACATACACTCAGCATATTCGCTCGATAGGTACCGTATAATAACAGATGCGGCGTGCAACCCGATCCATAAATATATAGTCAACTGCGCTCACTGGGGTGTGCAGACTCCGGAGGGGCTCCTACAGCCCAAACGATATATCGCTGCGGCGTGCAGCCCGATATATATATATATATATATATATATATATATATATATATATATATATATATATATATATATATATATATATATATATATATATATAT
>NW_017670729.1:344238-395783 GCF_001879085.1 Nicotiana attenuata | reverse complement strand
ATATATAATGCTGCGGCGCGCGGCCCGATCCATAAATATCCTCACAATCCGGCCCTCGGCCTTACTCAGTCATCAACCTCACAAGCCACTCGGGCATTCAATACAAAAAACTTAGGGGACTCAGCCCGAACAACTTTCATATATTTAAAATCGAGTGATGAACAAAACTAAACAATAAACAAGTATAAATCATGACTGAGAATATGCTTCTATCAAAACAAGGTGAGGATAGTAGTAAAATACCTCCCTGAGGGTCCAAACAGTATGGCACAAGGCCCCTAAACATGGCATTCGGCCCAAATTAACAGAATCATTTCTAAAACACATAGATATCGTATAGAGTTTATCAAAATACGCAACTCTACAGTTGCCACGAGACGGACCAAGTCACAATCCCTTCCGGTGTACGCCCACACACCCGTCACCTAGCATGTGCGTCATCTCATTTATCGAAATAGTATGAAATTCTGGGGTTTTATACCCTCAGGTCTAGATTTACAATCATTACTTACCTCAAACCGAATGAAAAACTACCCCGCAATGCCCTTGCCGCTCGACTCGGTCTCAAATCACCCTGAATCTATCCAAAATCAGTATCATATTATTAATACATGCTAAAGGAACAAAGCCCATGCGAAAATTATCAGATTAAATCAAAAATCGTGAAACTGGTTGTAACGACCCGGCCGGTCGTTTTGAGAATTTACGCCCCAATCCCCTATTAACTGCTTTCCCCGTGTTTATTTCTGCTATTGTGGTCCGCCGGGAAGATTCGTTTTGAGTTACAAAGTGTTTTGGGACACTTAGTCCCTAAATGAGAGCTTAAGCTTTGGAATTTGGACCGTAGTCGGAGCAGTGTGAGAACGGTCTCGGAATGGAATTCTATCGATTCCGTTAGCTCCGTTGGATGATTTCGGGTTTAGGGACGTGTTCAGATTGTGTTTTGGAGGTCCGTAGCTTATTTAGGCTTGAAATGCCGAAAGTTGAATTTTTAAATTTTCCGGATCGATAGTGAAATTTTGATATCGGGGTCGGAATCCGATTCCGAAAGTTGGAATAGTTTCGTAGTGTTGAAATGACTTGTGTGCAAAATTTGGTGTCAATCGGACATGGTTTGGTTGATTTCGGCATCGGTTGTAGAATTCTTGAGATTTCAAGTTCTTTAGGCTTGGATTGGAGGGTGATTCGTGGTTTTAGCGTTGTTTGAGGTGATTTGAGGTTTCGACTAAGTTCGTATGATGTTTTAGGATTGGTTGGCATGTTTGGCTGAGGTCCCGGGGGCCTCGGGTGAGTTTCAGATGCTTAACGAAAGTTGAATTGGACTTAGGAAAATTTTGATCTTTGCCGAACCTGTTGGTTTTGCACCTGCGGAGCTTGGACCGCAGAAGCGGGTTGGAACTCGCAGGTGCGGACCAAGGCATAAGGGCAATGGGTCGCAGATGCGGCTCAAGGACCGCATAAGCAAAACCGTATCTGCAAGGTAAGGAGCGCAGGTGCGGGATCTACCCGTTTAATAAAATTCCGTAGGTGCGGAGTATTGGCCGCAAAAGCGGGGCCGTAGGTGCGGTTAACCCCTCGGAAATTGCTGGGCAGAAATATGAAAATTGAGGGTTTGAGTTCATAACTTGAAAAATCAAATTGGAGCTCGAGGGAAGGCGATTCTGTGGGGATTTTGAGGAGAAGATCGGTGGGTAATGATTCCTAACTCTTTTTTGATTGTATTCCATTAATCTAAGCTTAAATTCATCGTTGAATTTCGGATTTGGGGTGAAAAATTGGGGAAATGGAGACAAGTTCTTAGGCCAAAATTTGGGATTTTGATCGAGATTTTGGTATCGAATTTGAGTGATTTTTGTATGGTTAGACTCGTGAGTGAATGGGTGTTCATAATCAGTAATTTTTACCCGATTCTGACACGTGGGCCCAGGGAGGATTTTTGGGCGTTTTTCTATTTTCTTGCCTTTGCTTCAATTCCTTTAGCTAAACTTGTTGGTTGTAGTTATATTTATATTATGAAATTTATTTGATTAGATTTGGGCCACTCGAAGTTGGATACTCGTGGCAAGAGCGTGATTTCGGATTGAATTGAGCTTGGCTCGAGGTAAGTGGCTTGCCTAAACTTGTGTGGGGTAACTCCCCTTAGGATTTTGGTATTGTTGTTATATGAATGCCGTGTACGTGAGGTGACGAGTGCGTACACGTGCTGGTTGTTGAAAAACCCCGTATTCATTAAGTAAATATTTGTGTTTCCTTTTAATTGAGCACTACTTGTATTTGAAGCCTATTGTTTAGCTTAGGAAAGCATGCTTAAGTGACTTAACTGTTGTATCTGCTTAAACTGCTTACTTGAATTCTGTGCAGCATGTTAAGGGTAGAAATTCCTGTTTCTTGGTACGAACTTGAATAGAATTGTAGATTCCTTTCTTGAGACTGTTGTGTGTTTACTTTGGGACTACGGGACAGTATCCCGAGAGATCCCTCTGCATGTTTACTTTGGGACTACGGATCGGTATCCAGGGAGATCCCCTACACATTTATATTTGGGACTACAGGACGATATCCTGGGAGATCCCCCTGTACTGGATATTTACGTTTGGGACTACGGATTGGATTCTGGGAGATCCCCCTACACATTTACGATTTGGACTACGGATGATATCCCGGGAGATCCTATGTACATTTATGTTTGGGACTACGGGATGTTATCCTGGGAGATCCCTTGTTGTTATCTCTTCGTATTGAGTTATTTTTTCCCGTGATTTCATCTTTATTTGACTGTTAGCATTGTTAATTATACTGTTGCGTTCTATACTATTTTACCTTATTATATAATTATGTAACCAGTAGGGCCCTGACCTTCCTCGTCACTATTCGACCGAGGTTAGGCTTAGCACTTACTGGGTACCGCTGTGGTGTACTCATGCCCTTTCCTGCATATGTTTTTCGTGTGCAGATCCAGGTTCTTCTACTCAGCCGTTCTATCAGTGAGGCGGGCGATATCAGAGACTTTGAGGTATATCTGCCACGTCCGCAGACCTAGAAGTCCCTCTCTATTCTCCCCTTCAGCTTTAGACTTCCTGTATTTACTTTTGTTTAGACATTCTGGAGTTAGAACACTATGTAATTTTCCCTATCTTGTGATTTCATGAGATTCCGGGCTTTGGGAGTGTTTTTGTTCAGTTTGAGAGAGTGGTATTGTATATGCCGAGCGGCATGTTAAACCTTTTTATTTTTTTATCTGTAAATTGCTAGTTTCATATTTTATTTCCCTTTTCCCGTAATTATTAGGCTTACCTAATCGTTAGAGACTAGGTGCCATCACGACAGTTCACGAAGAGAGAACTTGGGTCATGACACTAGCCAAACCCGACCCCCGGGCCCACGCCTCGGAATCCGACAAAAATTACAAAACTAGAACCCTTATTCACTCACGAGTCTATCCATATCAAATTCATCAAAATCCCATATCAAATGGCCATTCAAATCCCCAAAATAAACTCTCCATTCTCCTCCATTTTTCTCCCAATTTTCACCCCAAATTCCCAATTTAGATGACAAAAATCAAGACACAATCATGGAATTCAACCAAAAATTAAGTGAAGAACACTTACCCCAATTACTCCTCTGAAAATCCTCTCTAAAATCTCCCTCTCCTGAGCTCTCTAATGAATTTTGCAATTATAAACTCAAACCCTCATTTTGAACCTTTTAAAATCTGCCCAGATAATTCTTCATCGTGATCGCGGAAATAGCCTCGCATCGCGAAACACAATTAATGCTACCCCTCGATTAACCTTACGCGATCGCGTAAACTCCCATGCGTTCGCGAACCTAAACCACATAGACCTACGCGATCGCAACCAGCTTCACGCGGTCGCGTAGAGCAATCGCCTCAACCTTTCATCAGCTCACCTTCTTCTACGCGAACGCGATCCTGGCCACGCGTTCGCGAAGCATTGCACCATACACATACGCTATCGCGACCTAACCTCTGCGATCGCATAGAACAAAACCAACGCATCCCCAATTAAGCCTACGCGATCGCGACCTCCTCTTCGCGATCGCGAAGCACAAATCTTCAGCAACAAAACACTAGAAAATCTGCCAACTTTTCAAGTCCAAAAATGACCTGTTCAGCATCCGAAACACATCTGAGGCCCTCGGGACCTCAACCAAATATGCCAACACATCCCATAACATCATTCAAACTTAGTCGAACCTTCGAATCGGTCCAAACAACATCAAAATACCAAATTAACCCCAAATTCAAGCCTAAGGATTTCTAAACTTCCGAAATTCGCCAACGATGCCGAAACCAACCAAACCACGTCCGAATGACCTTAAATTTTGCACACACGTCACAAATGACACTACAAACCTATTACCACTTCTGAAATTCCATTCCGACCCCGATATCTAATTTTTCACTGCCGACCCGAAATCGCCAAATTTCCAATTTCGCCAATTCAAGCTTAATTCTACCACGGACCTCCGAATTACATTCCGAACACGCTCCTAAGTCGCTAATCACCTAACAAAGCTATCAGAACCATAAAAACCTAATTCCGAGATCGTTTACCCATAAATCAACTTCTGGTTGACTTTTTCAACTAATAACCAACTTAAGAGACTAAGTGTCTCATTCCTCTCCAAAATCACTCCGAATCCGAGCCAACCAACCCGACACAACATAATAAGGTTGAGCACTTATAATGAAGCAGAAATGGGGGAAACGAGGCTAAAATCTCTCGGAACGACCGATCGGGTCGTTACATTTTCATATCTTTTTTGAGTTCATCCTGTTGCTCTGCTACTTACCTTAGAATATCCCTAATATATGCATCACGTTCCATATCCTGCACTTCATTTCCCCTATCAAACTCACAAACATTGTTAGAAAGATCATAATAAGGGCTCAGAGAAGGATGAAAAGAATTAGGACAACCATCCCAATGGCTATCTTGACCACCACACATATTACAATTATTCCACTCAAAGGATTGAGATTGTGCGCACAACTCACTCCTGGGAACATTCTGGAAATTTTTCCACCAGCGGGGTCCTCCACAATATGGACAAGGATCATCAAAATAAGAATAACCATTGTTGATACCCAATTTTCCCTCATATTTTTTAATATATATATATATATATATATATATATATATATATATATATATATATATATATATCAAAATAGTTCATATGCATCATCATTTGATTTACAAGCACACACAAGTATTTTCCATAATTTTAAAGGTTTTAAACCAATTTATTTCTGTATTTTATTGTATAAATATCCAATAATTACCCTCTAAATTATTTTTTATGATGATTTAATCATCTAAACTTATCATTTATACCAATATAAGGTTTTAAATATTTTCAGTGCATTCTTATAATTATATTTGCATTTTTAAGGCTAAATTGCACATTTTGCAATAATAGCCCATATGCATACATAATTATATTATCTATGCAGAAAATGATTTTTTATATTTTTATAATGTTAAGTAATTATTTTCATACTTTTAGTGTACAAATGATATTTTTGTTATTTATTAATCACTTTTATAAATTATTTATTTATTAAATACTGTGTATTTAAAATCTGGCCCCAAATTCACCTTAATTTCGGACCTAAACTACCCAGTCCCAGCCCAATAACCTCTGAGCCCACACCAAATAACCCCCCAACCCAACCAACTAAACCAACCCGACCTAGAAACCCCCAACTAATCGTGGCTGTTGATCTCTGAGATCAACGACCCATATTACCCCATCCCTTTTAATTAACCAAACAATACCCTAACTCTAACCATTCTTCACCACCGGCAGCCTTCGAATGCTCTCACACCTCCCCTTCTCTCTGCCCAAACCTTAGCCGTCTTCCCCCAAATTCCTCTCCTAATCCCACCGGACATGGTTATAAGGTTACTTCTTGCCATATTCGACTCGCTCTCGGTACTGGATCCTTCTCTATACCACTTGCCTAAACATGGCAAGCGGATCTCGTCAGAATCAAACCAAAGGTGGTTCAGTTTCTTGACCTTTCCACTATTCCGTCTATGTTCATTCTTACTCTATTATGGTATGGATCTTTGTGTATCTCTGTTGATTCTTACTTACCCTAAAAATTAGGGTTTCAGATCTCTTTTCGATCGAACCAAATCTGGTTCAATTCTTTGATTTTGAGCGATATTTTTGTCTATATTCATCTTATTATATGCAGCGCTTGATTTTTTATTTTTGAATCTGCCGATTTGTGTACTTTACCTAAAATTAGGTTTTTGAAATTTTCTCTTTTCCTTACTGATTTTGATTGCTTTCCTTTCTAGTATTTGACTGATGATTTTCAATGTTTATATGTTCGATTTCTACACTATATAACCCCTCCCCATTCCCCTTTGAAACAGACCCCGAATCATTAAGAAAAATCACTAAAAAATTAAAGTTGTGTGTTGTTTGCTCTTTAATACTCTTATTCTGCACTTTGGTTCCTGGTCGGCTGAAAACCAGGGCCAGAAATTCTGGGTTCTTGTTCTTTTATTGATATTCATAACACCGTGGACTTCCGTTTTCTCTTATTTTCGCTTAACTGGTGAGTTACCAAACCTTTGTCATTTCATTTCTATTTACATGTCATTAGCATATGTTTTTACTTCAGAAGATTGTTGTTCAATATGTTTCTGTGTTGTTCTCGTATGCAATTCTGACTGTCTTACTTCAATTTTAGGCCTTTCTAATCTAAAATACCATTACGCTTGTAGTTTGAGACATGGTTAGACCTGATTTGAATTGGTTTCTTTTAAGTCTACCTAGCCTATGTGTTACTGATTGTTTAGGACCTTGCATCTTAGCCACTCCTCTACTGTTTAAATTTGCTACTTGAACATGCTCTCATATCCCATTTTTATGGATTAGTTGACTAAGTAAGAGTGTATTCATTAAGTATGTAGCACAAGTCTATTTCTGAATTTGTTGTGATGATATGTAGCCTGTTTTGATCATGTTCTCACCATGTCTTGACTTCCCAGTAGTTTCTCTAATTTGTTCTCATCCTGTTAAGTTCTGTTGCCAATTGATATGATTCCTTCTTGTGACACTAGCATTTTACACTTAGCATAATCTGAACTTCTTTTTTATTATAAGGCTGTGCACATCAATCTTGCAAAGCTATCTTATTAACATATGCATTATGTGTCGAACTTGTTTTTCTAAAACTTTGTTCTTAAATCTAAGCATATTCTATTGCTAGTTTTATGTGCTCAAGTTGAATCTATTTGTATCCCTTAGTGTTGTCCCTTAACTTCAGTCTATTCCTTTACTGTTTGGTCTCTTTGAATTCTTATTCTTATCCGGCTGAAAGCCAAGGCTACTTAGGTTCTATCCTTTGACCTCTCTAGTGTGAGCACTGCTCAGGGTTCAATTGAGACCCTTGTGAACTCTAACACACTAGGACTTGGTCCCTAGTAATTCTTTGAATTATTTCTGTCAACCTCCCTAGTGTGAGCACTTCCTTGGGTTCTTGAAGCCCTTGGGAACTCTGACACATTAGGGTCTTGATTCTATATGTTCAACTCTATTTTCTACCTACTAGGTGAATCAAATTGGTTTCTGGTTGCCTCATGCCAATGGAGATATAATTTCTGGGTTGTTGTGAACCATGGGAATGAAAGCCTGGCCCGACTGGGTACATCTTTGGGCCTGCTGTAGGCTCCCTATAGTTATTTTCCTCTGTAATTTATTCCATTCATTTTGGGTCTATAATAATGTTGTAATAACATTGGGGTATTAGTAAAATTAGAAGTGGGGGGTCTATCTTAATATTTGCATGAAATGGGTAGAAACCTTGTCTATATTTCAGCCCATGAGATACAGAGGCATGATGCTTGAAATGAAACAAGATAGAGCTTAGTCTTGTGTAAGATCGGAGGCAGAGCTTAGCCTCGAGAGAAGAGACTAGTGCAAGGTTTGGAATAGAGCAACATTTGTGGTTATGCCAGGAGAGACAATGCTTAGTCTCGTGCTGGGAAGACAGAGCTTAGCCTTATGCAGTTGAGGAGGCAGGGCTTAGCCTCATGCAAAGATCTGAGACAATGCTTAGTCTCATGCAAAGAGAAGGCAATGCTTAGCCTTATGCAGTTAGGGAGGCTGGGCTTAGCCTCATGCAAGATTTGAGACAATGCTTAGTCCCATGCAAGGAGAAGGCAGAGCTTAGCCTTATGCAGTTGAGTAGGCATGGCTTAGCCTCATACAAGGTGGAGACAGTGCTTAGTCTCATGCAAGGAGAAGGCAATGCTTAGCCTTATGTAGTTAGGGAGACAGGGCTTAGCTTCTTGCAAGATTTGAGACAATGCTTAGTCTCATGCAAGGAGAAGGCAGAGCTTAGTCTTATGCAGTTGAGGAGGCAGGGCTTAGCCTTATGCAAGATTTGAGACAATGCTTAGTCTCATGCAAGAGAAGGCAGAGCTTAGCCTTATGCAGTTGAGGAGGCAGAGCTTAGCCTCATGCAAGATTTGAGACAATGCTTAGTCTCATGCAAGGAGAAGGCAAAGCTTAGCCTTATGCAGTTGAGGAGGCAGGGCTTAGCCTCATGCAAGGTGGGGACAGTGCTTAGTCTCATGTAAGGAGAAGGCAATGCTTAACCTTATGCAGTTGAGGAGGCAAGGGTTAGCCTCATGCAAGGTGGAGACAGTGCTTAGTCTCATGCAAGGATAAGGCAATGCTTAGCCTTATGTAGTTGAGGAGGCAGAGCTTAGCCTCATGCAAGGTGGAGACAATGCTTAGTCTCATGAAATGAATAAATAATTAGTGATAGCGGAGTATTTTCTTAGCTGGAGATGGGTTCGGTTCCCTGTTGTGAAGACGGTGATTCTAAGGTGCGCACGTACTGGTGACTATATTCTGTTCCTACATTCAAATAAAAATTGTGAGTTTTGTGGGGGATGTTGGTTCGTGCCTTTGTCTGCTTGCTCTGCTCTGCTCTGCATTGAAATCCTGCTCGAGTCACCATTGGTAACATCTGACAAAAATAAAGTTTTCGAGAAATATGCATGCATAGTTGTTCAAAACATAGTAATATGTAATTTAAAAATTGATTAGATGAACCAGTAACTGTGACACTATCAGAGACATTTCTTGCTATAGAATATTGAGGGGACCCTCAAAATTCTGCCCCAGTTATCTAGGCGAATTTCTGGCTATTCCACATATGGTACCGTTTGCGCAACTTGCTTCGGAATTTTGAGGGTCGTCCTCAATGTTCTACCCCAGTTTCTGATTATGGGGAAAATGAAAATTTTATTGTATTGTGACCGAACCCACAGGGCTGCCTACGTATCTCGGGAATCAGGTCAAGCTCAATTCAATTACATTATATGAAGAAATGCAAATAGTTAAAACATAATATCTTTTGACTGCATCTGAGTTGATAGGCTTTGGCCAAGTTTCTCCACCTATCTCTGCAAGTATAAGTGCTCCTCATGTTAGTATCCTGTGAACCATGTAGGGTCTTTTCCAGTTGGGTGAGAATTTTTCTTTGGCTTCATCCTGATGTGGAAAGATCCGTTTCAGCACCAGCTGCCCCGGTTGAACTGTCTAGGTTTGACCCTTTTGTTGAAAGCTCTAGACATTCTGTTCTGATAAAGTTGACCATCACACACTGCGTTCATTCTTTTCCCATGTATGAGAGCTAATTGTTCGTAGTGGTTTCTTATCCATTCTGCATCACTGAGTTCAGCTTCTTGTATGATTTTAAGGAAGGGAATTTCTACCTCGGCGGGAATGACAGCTTCAGTACCGTAGACCAGCAAATAAGGAGTTGCCCCGGTTGATGTGCGGACTGTTGTACGGTATCACAATAAAGCAAATGGTAACTTCTCGTGACATTGCTTGTGATTCTCTACCATCTTCCTCAGTATCTTCTTAATGTTCTTGTTGGCAGCCTCCACGGCTCCATTCATCTGGGGTCGGTATGCTGTGGAGTTTTTGTGCTTGATTTTGAAGGCCTCACACATAGCTTTCATTAGGTCATTGTTGAGATTGGCGGCATTATCAGTGATGATGGATACTGGAACCTCGAATCAGCAAACAATACGATCCTTGACAAAATCTGCGACGACTTTCTTGGTTACAACTTTGTAAGATACAACTTCAACCCATTTTGTGAAATAGTCTATAGCCACTAGAATGAACCTGTGCTCGTTTGAAGCGACGTGCTCGATTGGTCCAATGACATCCATTCCCCAGGCGGCAAAAGGCCAAGGTGCGCTTGTTTCATTAAGTTCATTTGGAGATATCCATATCATATCTGTGTGTATCTGGCATTGATGACATTTTTGGATATATCGGATGCAGTCTGTTTCCATAGTCATCCAAAAGTATCCGGCTCTAAGTATCTTCTTGGCTAGGACGAAACCATTCATATGTGGGTTGCAGGTTCCAGTGCTTCAAGCAGTTTGGAGGATTCTTTGGCATTGAAACACCGTAATAACCCTAGATATGGAGTTCTTCTCTACATAATTCCTCCACTATGAAAGAAATGGTTGGACAATCTCCGGAGTGTGTGTTTCTGAGTATGGTTTGCATGCTCTGGGTACTCTCATTTTGCCAAGTATTCCTTGATATCGTGGAACCATGGATTTTCATATGTTTCTTCTTCAACCATTTCAGGGAAAGAGACGCCAATAGAAAGAATGAGCAAGAGGAACCTCAGCATGTTATCCACATGATCGTCGGTGGGGTCGACATCCCACAAGGACATGTCTTCAAACGCACCAAAGTGTCGATAACATGAGAGAAACGGACTCCAGACTACATTCCCGAAGACACCCTTACATTCAACAATGAAGATACATGACGCCTCTCCCAACCACACAACGACGCCCTGGTAATTTCTATTTTGCTAAATAAAATTCAAGTTAAACGTGTTCTTGTGGATCTAGGTAGTTCGGCACACATAATCAGGTCAAGGGTCGTAGCGCAACTCGTACTGTTAGATCAAATTGTACCTGCATCTCGAGTCCTCAACGACTTCAACATGGCTAGTGAAACAACAAAGGGAGAAATAATCCTACCAGTGAACGTAGTCGGGACCATCCAGGACACAAAATTTCATGTCATCGAAAGTGACATGAGGTACAACGCACTGCTCGGAAGGCCGTGGATCCATAACATGAGGGCAGTGCCATCAACCTTGCACCAAATGATGAAGTTTCCAACAGTAGATGGTGTGAAAATGGTTTACGGGGAATAGCACACAGTAAAGGAAATGTTTGTAGTTCATGATTTTACACCAACGCCAATACCTTCGACCTCAGAAAAGTTGAACATCAAAGACAAACAGATGGCTAATAGCAATCAATCACCATCCCCAGCCCCGATCGAGTTCGAGGAACAGGTAATCGAGGACGAAGAAGAGGATTTTCTTACCCCTCGAGCTTTTGTCGTTCCCGAGGAATCAGATGCAACGAAGTCAATGGTCGGGGAGCTGGAACATGTGATATTGATCGAGCATTTGCCCGAACGGAAGTTATACCTGGGAACGGGATTAACCCCCAAAATCAGGAAAAAACTTATTCAATTCCTTATCAATAATATCGATTGTTTTGCTTGGTACCATTTAGACATGATAGGAATCCCACTGGAGATAACAACACATCGGCTAAGTCTCGACCCCAGATTCAAATCGGTGAAGCAAAAAAGAAGGCCCCAGTCCGAGGTAAAGCATGCATTCATAAAGGACAAGGTAACTAAACTTCTCAAAATAGGGTCCATTAAGGAAGTAAAATACCCCGAATGGTTAGCCAATGTGGTCGTAGTCCCTTAAACAGGAAGCAAACTTAGAATATGAGTAGATTACAAGGATTTGAACAAGGCATGCCTTAAAGACTCTTTTCCACTGCCTAACATCGATCGTATGATCGCCGCCACGACCGACCACGAGATCCTTACCTTTCTCGATGCCTACTCTGGGTACAATCAAATTCAAATGAACCTGGAGGAATGGGAAAAGACCTCATTTATCACCAAGTATGGAACATATTGCTATAATGTAATGCCCTTCGGGCTAAAAATGCGAGAGCTACATACCAACGCCTAGTTAGTAGAATGTTCGATAAATAGATAGGTAAATCAATGGAAGTTTACATTGACGACATGTTGGTTAAGTCCCTGTGCGCAGAGGACCATTTGACTCATTTGCAGGCAACATTCGAGGTTTTGAGAAAATACAACATGAAACTCAACCCCGAGAAATGTGCTTTCGGAGTCGGGTCGGGCAAGTTCCTAGGTTTCATGGTGTCGAATAGGGGAATCGAGATCAACCCCGATAAAATTAAAGCCATCGAAGATATCACCGTCATGGACAGTATGAAAGTCGTACAACGGCTAAACGGACGGATAGCGGCTTTAGGCCGATTCATGTCGAGGTCGTCAGATCGGAGTCATAGGTTATTCTCCTTGCTCAAAAAGAAAAATGATTTCGTATGGACTCCGGAATGTCAACAAGCACTGGAGGAATTAAAGTGGTACTTGTCGAGCCCACCCCTGCTTCACACTCCGAAGGCAGACGAGAAGCTATACTTATACTTGGCCGTGTCCGAGGTAGCAGTAAGTGGCGTATTAGTTCGAGAAGAGAAAGGTATTCAATTTCCTATTTATTACGTAAGTCGAACCTTAGGGGATGCTGAAACTAGGTATCCACACTTCGAAAAGTTAGCACTTGCATTAATAAGCGCATCTAGAAAATTGAAGCCACATTTCCGGTGTCACCCCATATGTGTGTTGACTACTTATCCACTCCAAAATGTTTTGCACAAGCCCAAGTTGTCGGGTCGATTGGCCAAATGGGCCATCAAACTTGGTGGGTATGATATCGAATATCAACCCCGAACGGCTATCAAGTCTCAAATTTTAGTAGACTTCGTGGCTGATTTTACACCTACCCTCATACCCGAAGTGCAAAAGGAACTTCTACTAAAGTCATGTACTTCATTGGGGGCATGGACCCTCTTCACAGACGGTGCCTCGAACATGAAGGGGTCCGGGCTCGACATTGTCTTGAAGCCACCGACGGGTAGCACTATTAGACAATCTATCAAAACTTCCAGGTTGACTAACAATGTGGACGAGTACGAGGCCATGATTGCAGGTCTCGAATTAGCCAAAAGCCTGGGATCAGAGGTCATCGAGGCCAAGTGTGACTCTCTGTTGGTGGTCAACCAAGTGAAGAAAAGCTTCGAAGTTCAGGAAGATAGAATGCAAAGATATTTGGACAAGTTATAGGTGACGTTGCATCGCTTCAAGGAATGGACAATAGACCACATACCTCATAAGCAGAACAGTGAGGCCGTCGCGCTTGCAAATTTGGGGTCCGTAGTCGAAGAAGATGATATTATCCCGGGGACTGTTGTCCAGTTGTCATGATCTGTGGTCGAGGAAGGTCATGCCGAGATAAACTCTACAAGTTTGACTTGGGATTGGAGGAATAAATATGTTGAGTTTTTGAAGCACAGAAAGCTCCCCTCGGACCCTAAAGAGTCGAGAGCCCTACGAGATAAAGTAGCCCGATTCACATTGGATGAAAATGGAACGTGGTACAGGAGGACCTTCGATGGACCATTAGCGGTATGCTTAGGACCAGGGGATACCGATTATGTTTTGAGAGAAATCCACGAAGGCACTTGTGGGAACCACTCCGGCGCTGACTCTTTGATTCGCAAAGGGTACTACGGGGATAGCATGGAAAAAGACACTAAGGAGTTTGTTCGAAAATGCGACAAATGCCAAAGGTTTGCACCAATGATCCATCATCCCGATGAACAACTCCATTCAGTCCTATTCCCGTGGCCATTTATGAAATGGGGCATGGACATCATCGGCCCGCTGCCAATGACACCAGGTAAAGCTAAATTCATTTTGTTTATAACTGACTACTTTTCCAAATGGGTGGAAGCACAGGCTTTCGAGAAAGTAAGAGAAAAAGAGGTCATAGACTTCATATGGGATCACATCGTGTGTCGGTTCGGGATACCCGCTGAAATCGTGTGCGACAACGGTAAGCAATTCATCGGCAGCAAGATAAAAAAGTTCCTCGAAGAACACAAAATAAAGAGGATCTTATCGACACCATATCACCCAAGCGCGAACGGGCAGGCCGAATCCATGAACAAGACTATTGTCACACCTCCTTTTTCAGTACCCCCCGGGAGGGAGTATTAAGGGAGTTTTTCCAACTTAAAGTGAAAATCGAAACGGGATTTATTTATTTAAAGATTCAGAGTCGCCACTTGGGATAATTTTATGGTGTCCCAAGTCACCGGTTCAAATCCCGAATCGAGAAAAAGATTGACTCTATTTTACAGTCCGCGAACACAGAAATCCGAGTAAGGAATTCTGTTCACGACAAGGTGTTAGGCATTCCCGAATTCCGTGGTTCTAGCACGGTCGCTCAACTGTTATAATTGGCCTATTATCTGATTTTAATACATGTTTTTAGCCTATGGTTCAATTTTAACTTTATGACCGCTTTTATTTAATTATTTTTTTAGGAAGATTTTAACGTTATTTAAAACATGCCTTGAACCGCATCACATAAATGCACCCGCGATCCTTGACACATTTTATCTAAAATTGTTGAGATTTGGATTTGGGTCACATAAATGCACACCCGAGTTTTGGAAGGTAAATATTAAAATAACGCGCCTAAAGCAACTACGCATTTGTAACTTTGCGAGGGCCACGAAAATTTTTTCTAAATAGCACGCCTCGAATTCTAAGGATGGAAATTAATTAAGCGAGGGCCACTGGTTATCTAATTTTATTCGGTGGCACACCTTGAATTTACTAAAAGGATCTACTAATTAAATAAGGCTAAAGGAATCAAGCTACTTTTAAACCAAGCAGAATTCAAATTGTGAATCTAAAGGGCTAAGACTAAGTGAAGTCTACCCCAATTTCGTTTCAGAAACCTGGGCTTGGCCTGACGTGAGGCCCAATAGCCCAATAAAACCATCAGGCTGCAAGGTTGTGAACTCCACGACAAATTCCATTCGAGCTCAACCAGGAAGCCCAATTTTTATGAAGCACGCACAAAGCTGGATACCAAGGGGTTCGCGTGTCGAACCCGGACAACAGCAGAAAGCGATCCAATTTTAAAAAAGTAGTGACAAAAGGAATTAAACATCAACAGATCCGTAAACTTGACATTTAACAACCACAAAATTAAACTAACAATTACTAGACATTGAAGCACTGATTGGAATTAAACTGACAATTATTTCAAGCCATTTTCAAGTTTAAACACATTCATATGCTAATCAATGAAACGCTATAAATTTACAACCCCTGAACCACTAATTTGGAAAATCAAGCTTCCTTTTAACTATTCATACTTAAGTTGATTGACTGCATCCCAACCAAAACGCATTCACATGCCATTCAAAACATATCAAACAACATCATTTTGTCCTTAACCTATTTAAAAGTATTTCAAACATGAAATTATTATCAACCATGACTATCTATTTCATCTAAGGCTGAATCAAATTTAAAACACATTTGGCTTGACAGCATTCCAACAGTCCCAAATCAAATACAACTATAAGAATTTCACTATTCAAACGGAAACCAGCTAGAATACACAATGATTCATGTGATCAAAGGAACAAACAATGAAAAAGTGTAAACCGAACTCAAAGAAGTCTACTGCCATGCTTAGCATTTTGAATTTTATTTCACACTTCGAATCAAAACTTCACATGATGTGGGATTCAGAAAAGTGTACCTGGAAAGCAAAACAAAATAGAAAATGAGGGATCAGCAGTAAACAGTAGCAGCCAGCCCAGATTCGACCAGTCAAAACAGTGAAATCAGCTCAAGAAATTCAATGGAACAGTAAACCCACAACAAAGCTTGAACCAGAACTTTTCAAAACACAACTTCAATCCATTTCAACCCCAGGATGAGAAACTATGATTTTCAGAAGTTTTTGTTCACCAAATGAAATCAGAAGACTCAAAAAATGAGCAGAGTTTGAGCAGTTTTCTAAACAAAGAATGTGAGGAATTCAAAATTCTCAAGAAATCCCAGCCGTTTTAGTTTTCTAAATTATTTTTTTATCTCTTCCCATCCTCACTTCAACCCCAAGTAACAATGCCTTTATATGCAAGCCATTAGGGCAGCCTAAAAAAATCAAATTTGCATTTGAACCCTTTTGGAATTTTTGTTTTAGCTTAGAAATCCTTAGGTTAAAATTCAGAAATTCAGCCCAGTCCCCACCCCAGCTTCCTAGAAGCTTCCTCGGTTTGTTACGTAAGATTCCCCTAGCCCAAATTCCTATACTACCCTTTAGGAACCCTGTTTTTACCCCCTTTTCTTTTACTGCTCTATCAGAAGCGCAGGGCCTGGGTCGTTTTACAATTGAGCCCAACGATTCTTGGGCTTTCATACCCAATCCGGGTTTTAAAACAAGATCAAACAAAATCAGAAAAACCAAAGTTAAGAAACAGACCTCTTTCAGAAAACATTCAGCAAACAAGATTAAACTAATTGACAAACTAACAATCAACTAATTAGCCTATTATGTCCTAATAAACCTAATTAATCCGAGACAGAAAAGAGGAGAAGAAGAGAAAATGAAGGATATATAAAAAGAATTCAGTAGAGAAAACAAAATGAAGAAAGAAGAAGGCTATACCAATGGAGATGAACATCTCAACGAACTAGAAAAGGGAGGTGACAGGTTCACTTGAGACTCCGAGGGGTGCCGAAACTCGGCCAAATGGTTGGAATTGTCACATGAGTGTTAACCGAATTTTCATCCATGGTCTACGACTCATGCAGCAATTCTTACCATAGGCCCAGACGGAAATTAAGCAGGACCTTGATGAGATGGGAACGTTGAAAGCTATTCATCCAAAGATCTGACCCCCAGCCATGGAACAGGGGTTCTTGATGTTCAAACGGACTTCCTTTGTTGGCAAACTAAGGAATTCGTGCCAATTTACTATGACCTGATAGTTTAATCCGAAAATTTTGGGAAAAGAGATGAAAGTTTGGATTTTTATTTCTTGGATCTACAATTCAAGGAGATTGGGTGGTCTTTTGAAGAAATCAATAGTCGGACATGAAAGAGGGGATGATGAGGGTTGGCTGGTTAAAATTTGGAGGTGTTTGGAGGTGCTCCTCCGCCATGAGACGATTTTCGGGCGGCGGAGAGACGGTGGAGGTGGGCGGCAATTTCTGAGAAAGGGGGAATTAGGTTTGGTTAAGGTTTCAATTGAATTAAGTGATAGACCAGGGGCGATTTGGGTCGTTTAATGATGGGATAGAATGAAACGACGTAGTTTAGAATTGTAACTACGTCGTTTTGGTTAAAGCGAACCGAACCGGGTATGGGACGGGTTTGGGCTAAAATTGGGGCGGGTTTGGACGGGTATTCAGTGGATCAAGCTTGGTTCTGGAGAGAAATCAGTTAATTGGCCCAAAATCCTATTTCTTCATTTCCTCTTATTTTCATTTCTTTTTTTTTTCTAATTCCTTTTAACTTAAAATTAAAAATAAACCTAAATTAATTCCTAATCAAATTATCTTATCAAATTACATTAACTAATTCTAAATAACAATTACCACAAATAATTTAAAACCAAATTAAAGGAGAAACTAACAAAATTCAAAATTAAAATTAAAAAGTACAAAATAAACTATTTTTTGTGATTTTTCTCATTTTTATAAAACAAATAATTTGTTAATCCATCCTAATGTAGAATTAAGTCCTAAATGCAAATGCAATATATTTGTTATATTTTTCATTAATTAAACAAAATTAACATGCTCAGACAAAAGCAAACAATTAACGAAAAATGCTACAAAAATCTACAAAATTGCAAATAATGGGAAAAATTATTTTGTTTTGAATTTGTGGGAGTAATTCATATAGGGAAAAAATCACGTGCTCACAGCTGCCCCTCTTTGCTCGAAAACACGTAGAGTTTTCGTGCAAAGATAAAGTGAGCAGATACGAGCGATTTTTGCCCGTTTGAATACTCTGTGGGAAGCATTTTTGAAAGATTTGACCGCACCCTGCTTCCGAGGTTGCCTACATATCCATGGCTATAAAGGAATCAGGTCAGTGTAGTTCGGGAAGTTTCGGTAGCTGGGACTACCATGAAGATGTGATTTCACTGTTGCTGTTGTTGCTGCTGCTACTGCTTACTGAACCCCTTATTACACCATGACAAAATAAAAAGAAGCTAGACTAAACTATGATCTATGCATTACAAAAAATCCTATTTATATCCTCAAACTTGATCTTGTGATTCCTGTTGCCTTGTTGACTTGTATTTTCCAGGTGAAGTTCCTTTGTTGCCGACTTGAATTGTAATCTGAGACGCTTTCCCCTTTCTTCAGGTGGGCGCCTGATTGCTGAACTTGAACCGTCTTCTTTCGAACATTGGTGCTTTGTTCTTCAGGTGGGCTCCTGATTACCAATACTTTGAGTTGCTTTGTTCTCCAGGTGGGCTTCTGATTACCGTCACTTAAATTGTCTCCCTTCCTTAAAACTGGTGTTGTTCTCCCTTGCTCTCCAGGTGGGCGCCTGATTGCCAAAACTTTAACTGTATTCCTTGCTTTCCAGGTGGGCGCCTGATTACCAAAACCTTAGCTGTATTCCCTTGCTCTCCAGGTGGACGCCTGATTACAATAGTTGAACTATATTCCCTTGCTCTCCAGGTGGGCGCCTGATTGCCAAAACTTTAACTGTATTCCCTTGCTTTCCAGGTGGGCGCCTGATTACCAAAACCTTACCTGTATTCCCTTGCTCTCCAGGTGGGCGCCTGATTACCAAAACCTTAGCTATATTCCCTTGCTCAACACTTTAACTGTATTCCCTTGCTTTCCAGGTGGGCGCCTGATTGCCAAAACCTTAGCTGTATTCCTTTGCTCTCCAGGTGGACGCCTGATTACAATATTTGAACTGTATCCCCTTGCTCTCCAGGTGGGCGCCTGATTGCCAAAATTTTAACTGTATTCCCTTGCTCTCCAGGTGGGCGCCTGATTGCCAAAACTTTAACTGCTTCTCCTTGTTCTCCAGGTGGGTGCCTGATTGCCAAAACTTTAACTGTATTCCCTTGCTCTCCAGGTGGGCACCTGATTACCAAAACCTTAGTTGTATTCCCTTGCTCAACACTTTAACGGTATTCCCTTGCTCTCCAGGTGGGCGCCTGATTGCTAAAACTTTAACTGCTTCTCCTTGTTCTCCAGGTGGGTGCTTGATTGCCAAAACTTTAACTGCTTCTCCTTGTTCTCCAGGTGGGCACCTGATTTCCAACACTTTAACTGTATTCCCTTGCTCTCCAGGTGGGCGCCTGATTTCCAACACTTTAACTGTATTCCCTTGCTCTCCAGGTGGGCACCTGATTTCCAACACTTTAACTGTTTCTCCTTGTTCTCCAGGTGGGTGCCTGATTGCCAAAACTTTAACTGTATTCCCTTGCTCTCCAGGTGGGTGCCTGATTACAACACTTGAACTGTTTCTCCTATTCTTGAAACTCGTGTTGTTCTCCCTTGCTCTCCAGGTGGGTGCCTGATTTCAACAAAATAGACAAAACAAAGAGAATTTTTTGCCCCAGTTTGGTAGCTGTCTGGTGCTTGCTTTTCCTTACGGAGGGTTTCTCCGAAACAAACGAAATTTTTTGCCCCTGTTTCAAATCAAAGAAAAATCTTGTTAGTTTAAAATATGGTGGTTGGTTTGTGGCCTTGACTTTGTGGGCGATTGTTCCTTCACTTCCCATGATAACTTTGATTTCCACTCGAAGACCTTGCTTGTTTATTGACTAGCCACTTTCTCTGTCACCCTTATTGTTCAAACCCAATACCATTCATCTGTTGCGTTGTGCTCTTGCATTGACATGTACTGAACCTTTGTGTTTCTTATGAATCCCAAAGCACGTTAATTGACATCCACTCGGTGCGCATGCTGTTCTTTCCTGACTTAAAACACCGACCTTGGCCTTGAGGTCTATTGCTCCTTCACTTGATTTCTGCTTGGAAGACCTTGCTTGTCACTGGTTAACCACTTTCTTTGTTAATCTTATTCAAAAAATATCTTTGATCCGTTCACCCTAACCCTCCATCTGTTGCATTGTTCATGAATTGATATATACCAGACCTTTGTATTTCACATGAACCCCAAAGTATGTTGATCGTTACCAACTCAGTGCGCACGTTATTCTTTCCTGACTTATGCCACTTTGATGTGCTAGCCAGATCCCGTTTTGTGCAATTGGAAAGCTGGTGGAAAATTTTGAAGTCATTTCTCACTTGTTCTGACCAAACAGACTCAGGAAGAGGAAGTAAACAAGACAAAAGGAATAGAGTAAAGGACAACGGAAAGAGATGATTCCTAACAAGAAAAACTACAAATAAGAAACTTATCAGATGTGGATACCAACTCTAATGACCGTGCATGCACCTTTGGATTACGTCGCCTAATCTGTCAAGCAAGTCTGTTGTTCAACTCTTGTTATACCCCTAAACTGTGAAACTAGCCGATTATCCAATTTGATTCACAATCCTTATTCGAGTTGTAGTGCCCGAAGGGTTTTCACCATCAAGCCTCTCTCATTTTGTTCTTTTTCTCAACTCACCATCGCCTTATGGTGCCTGTGAAGGTTTTCACCGATAAGACTCTCTCATTTTTGTTTTCCTTGTGCAGAACGGAGTGTTTCCCCTGATGTGAATCATACCTCTAACTCGCCTGACTTGGCCCTACTCAAAGATTGATCAAAGGTCTTTCTTTGGACCATAATGTGGGCTTTTGGATGGGGTTAGAAAGAAAGGATAAAGGCTCATAAACAGCTTAAAAGGGCTCAAAATTACAACTTTGGAATCAGATCTCTTACAACAACCACAACTTCTGCCCAGTTTCTTTGCTTGGGGACTTTGAATTTTTATCTGATGGGACCGAACAGTGAGGCTGCCTACGTATCCTTAAAAGGAATCAGGTCGAACATAGTTCATGACATAGGAATTACTTTGTGTTTTTTTTTTGTGCTTTTCTCTTCTTCTCTTTCTTTTTTTTCTTTTTCTTTTCTTTACTTTCCCCATTTTTCTTTCTCTTTTTCTCTTTTCTCTCTCTTTTTTTTTTCTTCTGTATCTGTAATTCTAAACTCCGCTTCTGATTCCGAAAGAGGATATGAAAGAAAGTAAATAAGGCTCAAAGGGGTAACCAAGGATAAAATATTTAGATAGCAGAATAAAATGCCTTCGTCATTCCAATCTTCAAAGCATGCCAGATACAAACAACACAATTAAACAAACTAAAGAAATCACGCATAATATCTTTTGACTGCATTAGAATTGATAGCCATATCCACACATTCGCCTTCTAGATCTGTTAAATACAAAGCACCATTGGACAACACTCTCGTTACCACGAGTGGCCCCTGCCAATTAGGGACAAACTTGCCTTTAGCTTCAACCTGAGGCGGCATGATGTGTTTCAATAGTATTTATTTGTTCTATCTGCCCCAGTTTCACACAATTCAGGTTTGAAGCGATCTCAAAATGCTTTTACTTATTTCCCTCAAATGTCCCTATCCTCTTCAAAATTGTTTCATTGGTTCATGACTAAACTAACTTTTTAAGACCAGGCTGAGAATTACGCTTGCATGTCATGTCACTAGAGTCAACAGGAAAAGAACTGTACAAGGAAAAGAGAACTAAACAAAAATGACTAGAAATAACAGAAAACAGAAAATTACATTAGACAGATGGTGAAAGGGTTTGAACAACAAAACAAGCAAACTAAACTGGGGTTACAACCCTGGAACGAACCTAGACAACACTAAACGAGCTACTAAGACTAAGCAAACTAGGCAAAATAAAAGGATAGAAGGATTTGAGTCACAAGACAATATCCGGATTACAACCCTGAAAATAACCCGGACAACGGAAATGACAACAAAATAAACCACCAAAACTCATCTCCGGCTAACCAAGAAATGGAGCGTCTTTCTAATTACCAAGCACGACATCTTAGCCACTGAGTTCCGCATCAATATTGTCAAGACCATTACCAACTTTAATATCATCAACTTTAGTCAACAAGCCCCAAGAGGATTCGCATGCTCCCTGTCACTGTCATTGATCACAATTACCCCTTCTTGAAGCATTCTTTCTATTTCCCTTTTCAAAGAACGAAAATCTTCAGTGCTATGCCCTTGGACATTAGAGTGGTACATGCATCGTATAGTAGGATCAAATCCTTTTGCATATGGGTCCGGCGTATAGCCGAGGAGCGGCTCAATCAGGCCAGAATGCTTTAACTTTTCAAACAAGCTTGCATAGGATTCTCCGATGGGCGTGAAAGCATTTTCTTTTTTCAGTAGTCTTTTCATTTTATACTCTGGCCTTGGTTGGAACCTTTTGCGGGCAGGTGGTTGATATGCCTGAGGGGGCGGGTGAGATATTTGTGGAAGTGGTGCGGGCCATCGCGGGCCTCGGGGATGTGGAGCATATGTTAGTGCATTGTGGACAGGGTATCGGGGAAGTGATGTACAATTTTGGGGGTTCTGTGGAGAGAAGTAGCAGTGGGGAAGATTACAAGGATATCCACGGGGTCGATATTGAGGTTGAAAGCGTTTAGCAAGAACGACCACTGGACCCTTTCGTCGGCGGGGCTCAGCAACATCTTTCCTATCAATGGGAGGACTATCTCGAGCAACTTGTTCGTTCCATCTGAGCCAAAAATCCCTAAAACCTTCCTTGGGTTTCTTTTCCATATGAGATAGGGAGGAGCGGTCTGGGACAATGTCTATATTGTACTGAAAGTGTCGCACAAAATCTTGAGCCATGTCGCCCAATGTATGCCACTTACCGACATCTTGACGATTATGCCATTCCAAAGCTGCCCCGGTCAAGCTCTTACTGAAATATGCCATCAACAAATCATCTTTCTCGTCAACACTTCTCATTTCACTGCAATAACCCCTCAGATGGGCTATGGGATCTCCACCCCCATCATACAAGTTAAACTTTGGCACTTTAAACGCCGCGGGCAGGCGAACGTCAGGGAACATACACAACTCTTTGTAAGACATGCTAACCTGGTCTCCCGTCCCTTACATGTTCTTTAAAGACTGCTCTATGCTTTTCAGCTTCCCGGATATCTCATCTCGCCCTTCTTTTCCTGTAACCTTTTCATTTTCAGCATGAAGCTCATCCCGAGGGCTCTTCTTGTATGAGTCAAGAACCTTGTGGGCAACCTTTGAGGGGTAATATTGGGCATCATAGGCTTTGAGTGGGTGTTCACTGTTGGGAATAGCGGATATGACAGGAGGGCAATTTTGGGGAGAGCTAATTGGAGGATGAGTGATGGAGCTACTAGGATGGTTGGGAAAGCTATGATAAACGGGTGGATCTGGAGAGTATGGGGGATCATCCGGCACTATGACCGGAGTTTGGGTAAGGGTGGCATCTAAGAATCTAGGTAGTGGAGGGGGTGGTGCCTTCCCAGTCATCCAGGCCTCATACATGTCCGTCATGTGTTGTTTTAACATCCTTACCTCATCAGCCAAACCAGTGTCCTGTTCAACCAACTGCTTTCGGGCACTGGTATCAACCAACCCCATTCTGTTGTTGTCCGCCATTGCCTTTTGACTTATGTTGTGGAGAGGAGTTACTACTTCGAGAACCACAAACCAATCACCTTTCTGCTATGAAGATATCAAAAGGAACAAAATGGGGTCATCCCGTTAGCGTTAGGGCATTTAACAACAAAAATATCATATTGCGTGCAATGCACCTAGCAACAATTAATGGTTCTAGAATGACTTCGAGGGTCATAAGGTCACTTGGGATCATCCCAATTTGTCCATTTGAATCTTCTTTTTTCTTTTCTTTCCTCGCACTTCTTAGCTCGCTCATTTTCCTTCCCCTTTTTTCCTTCTGACTATCGCTCTTTTCTTCCCTCTCATTTCTCACATCCCATAATTTCACCATCTTTTTCTTCTTTTTTTTTTATTTTTTCCTTTTTTTTTCTCTTTTTCTTTCTTTTTCTTTTAATAATTAAAAAAAATGATTCGATCGAACCCTATGTAGGTTGCCTACGTATCATGACGCCGCATGAATCAGATCTTTGCGTAGTTCTGAAAGAACGGGATTAGACTAAACAAACTGACGTCCTCTTTTTTTCTTAATGACTACTTTGACGAGATAAGGGAAATAAAAGAAACAAATCTCTCTTAACGGATTTATTTATAAACTATTCTAAACTCAAGCTTAACGGATTTATTCTTCTTCTTTTTTTTCTTTTCGACACAAATTCTCTATTAAGGAAAAATCCTAGAAGAGAAAAATATTTTTTGACTCTTTTTTTTTTAGGAAGGAAATCATGTTGTTTTCTTTTTCTTCTATGTACATGTCCTAAAGTTCTAATGAAAATAAAAGGATTTTTTTTTATTTTCCCTTAGTTTCCCAAAGAAGAACCTCAAAAGAATTTTTTTTTGGATTTTTGAAATTAATACCTTAAAGAAAACTCTTTAAAGAGGTACTAAAAGAAATTTCTCTTTCTTTTGAATTTTTAGTCCTAATATACTAAAGGAAATATAAAAGCAAAAACTTTCTATTTGGAGTTCTAGATATTAACTTGCTAAGGAGAAACACCTCAAAAGATTTTTTTTTTAATTCTAGAATTGGTATTCTAAAGAAAACTTCCAAAGAAAATAAAAAATGCAAAATCTCTTTTTTTTGGATTTTTGATTTATAACACTTATTTTCAATACAAAAATAGTAAATACAATAACAAAAGACTCGACATTACTGTATAAAACTAGAAGGTAAAAGACAACATAAAAAGAAAAACAGACTCAAAACATAAAAAGAAAAATCTCCTTAAGCAACTCCTGAATGATCCTGACTGGATGGTCTCGGGGTGTCTGTCATGCTCAAACTCCGGTAAGTAGATCCACACCTGTATGACAAGATTTTAAACCAACACTATGTGAGACAATAATACTCCCTAGTGGACATATGCAAGATATGATTATGATTATTTTTCTAAAATTAACCTATATGGCTAAAAATGGCTAAAAATGCAAGATTTGGCTAAGACCCCGCGAAGCCAAGAACCTAAACTCACTAGGAAGACCGGACCCTATGTGGGTTGCCTACGTATCACGCCCCAAAAGACGAGAATCAGGTAAAATGCGCCCGCGATCCTTGACACATTTTATCTAACATTGTTGAGATTTGGATTTGGGTCACATAAATGCGCACCCGAGTTTAGGAAGGTAAATTATTAAAATAATGCACCTAAAGCAACTACGTATTTGTAACTTTGCGAGGGCCACGGAAAATTTTGCTAAATGGCACGTCTCGAATTCTAAGGATGGAAATTAATTAAGCGAGGGCCACTGGTTATCTAATTTTATTCGGTGGCACACCTCGAATTTACTACAAGGATCTACTAATTAAATAAGGCTAAAGGAATCATAGCTACTTTTAAACCAAGCTGAATTCAAATTGTGAATCTAAAGGGCTAAGACTAAGTGAAGTCTACCCCAATTTCGTTTCAGAAACCTGGGCTTGGCCTGACGTGAGGCCCAATGGCCCAATAAAACCAACAGGCTACAAGGTTGTGAGCTCCACGACAAATTCTATTCGAGCCCAACCAGGAAGCCCAATTTTTATGAAGCACGCACAAAGTTGGATACCAAGGGTTTCGCATGTCGAACCCGGACAACAGCAGAAAGCGATCCAATTTTAAAAATGTAGTGACAAAAGGATTTACACATCAATAGATCCGTAAACTTGACATTGAACAACCACAAAATTAAACTAACAATTACTAGACATTGAAGCACTGATTGGAATTAAACTGACAATTATTTCAAGCCATTTTCAAGTTTAAACACATTCATATGCTAATCAATGAAACGCTATAAATTTACAACCCCTGAACCACTAATTTGGAAAATCAAGCTTCCTTTTGACTATTCATACTTAAGTTGATTGACTGCATCCCAACCAAAACGCATTCACATGCCATTCAAAACATATCAAACAACATCATTTTGTCCTTAACCTATTTAAAAGTATTTCAAACATGAAATTATTATCAACCATGACTATCTATTTCATCTAAGGCTGAATCAAATTTAAAACACATTTGGCTTGACAGCATTCCAACAGTCCCAAATCAAATACAACTATAAGAATTTCACTATTCAAACGGAAACCAGCTAGAATACACAATGATTCATGTGATCAAAGGAACAAACAATGAAAAAGTGTAAACCGAACTCAAAGAAGTCTACTGCCATGCTTAGCATTTTGAATTTTATTTCACACTTCGAATCAAAACTTCACATGATGTGGGATTCAGAAAAGTGTACCTGGAAAGCAAAACAAAATAGAAAATGAGGGATCAGCAGTAAACAGTAGCAGCCAGCCCATATTCGACCAGTCAAAACAGTGAAATCAGCTCAAGAAATTCAATGGAACAGTAAACCCACAACAAAGCTTGAACCAGAACTTTTCAAAACACAACTTCAATCCATTTCAACCCAGGATGAGAAACTATGATTTTCAGAAGTTTTTGTTCACCAAATGAAATCAGAAGACTCAAAAAATGAGCAGAGTTTGAGCAGTTTTCTAAACAAAGAATGTGAGGAATTCAGAATTCTCAAGAAATCCCAGCCGTTTTAGTTTTCTAAATTATTTTTTTATCTCTTCCCATCCTCACTTCAACCCCAAGTAACAATGCCTTTATATGCAAGCCATTAGGGCAGCCTAAAAGAAATCAAATTTGCATTTGAACCCTTTTGGAATTTTTGTTTTAGCTTAGAAATCCTTAGGTTAAAATTCAGAAATTCAGCCCAGTCCCCACCCCAGCTTCCTAGAAGCTTCCTCGGTTTGTTACGTAAGATTCCCCTAGCCCAAATTCCTATACTACCCTTTAGGAACCCTGTTTTTACCCCCTTTTCTTTTACTGCTCTATCAGAAGCGCAGGGCCTGGGTCGTTTTACAATTGAGCCCAACGATTCTTGGGCTTTCATACCCAATCCGGGTTTTAAAACAAGATCAAACAAAATCAGAAAAACCAAAGTTAAGAAACAGACCTCTTTCAGAAAACATTCAGCAAACAAGATTAAACTAATTGACAAACTAACAATCAACTAATTAACCTATTATGTCCTAATAAACCTAAATTAATCCGAGACAGAAAAGAGGAGAAGAAGAGAAAATGAAGGATATATAAAAAGAATTCAGTAGAGAAAACAAAATGAAGAAAGAAGAAGGCTATACCAATGGAGATGAACATCTCAACGAACTAGAAAAGGGAGGTGACAGGTTCACTTGAGACTCCGAGGGGTGCCGAAACTCGGCCAAATGGTTGGAATTGTCACATGAGTGTTAACCGAATTTTCATCCATGGTCTACGACTCATGCAATAATTCTTACCATAGGCCCAGACGGAAATTAAGCAGGAGCTTGAAGAGATGGGAACGTTCAAAGCTATTCATCCAAAGATCTGACCCCCAGCCATGGAATATGGGTTCTTGATGTTCAAACAGACTTCCTTTGTTGGCAAACTAAGGAATTCGTGCCAATTTGCTATGACCTGATAGTTTAATCCGAAATTTTTTGGAAAAGAGATGAAAGTTTGGATTTTTATTTCTTGGATCTACAATTCAAGGAGATTGGGTGGTCTTTTGAAGAAATCGATGGTCGGACATGAAAGAGGGGATGATGAGGGTTGGCTGGTTAAAATTTGGAGGTGTTTGGANCAGTGGATCAAGCTTGGGCCTGGAGAGAATCAGTTAATTGCCCAAATCCTATTCTTCATTTCCTCTTATTTCTATTTCTTTTTTTTTCTAATTCCTTTTAACTTAAAATTAAAAATAAACCTAAATTAATTCCTAATCAAATTATCTTATCAAATTACATTAACTAATTCTAAATAACAATTACCACAAATAATTAAAAACCAAATTAAAGGAGAAACTAACAAAATTCAAAATTAAAATTAAAAAGTGCAAAATAAACTATTTTTTTGTGATTTTTTTCATTTTTATAAAACAACTAATTTGTTAATCCATCCTAATGTAGAATTAAGTCCTAAATTCAAATCAATATATTTTTTGTATTTTTCATTGATTAAACAAAATTAACATGCTCAGACAAATGCAAACAATTAACGAAAAATGCTACAAAAATCTACAAAATTGCAAATAATGGGAAAAATTATTTTGTTTTGAATTTGTGGGAGTAATTCATATAGGGCAAAAATCACGTGCTCACAACTATTATCCAAAACATGAAGAAGAGGTTGAGTGACGCTAAGGGGAAATGGAGAGAAGTTATGCCCGAGGTCCTTTGGGCATATCGAACGACGTCAAAGTCCATCACCGAGCAACTGCGCTCTCTTTAGTGTATGGTTCTGAGGCATTAATCCCAGTCAAGGTCGGAGAACCTAGCATCAGTTTTTGGCATGCAACGAAGGAATCAAATCACGAGTCTATGAACACTAGCCTCGAGCTATTGGATGAAAAATGAGAAGTTGCGCTTGTACGGATGGCCGCACCAAAGCAAAGAATTGAGAGATATTACAACAAAAGAGCCAACCTTAGTCACTTCGGAACCGGAGACTTAATTCTAAGGAAAGCCACCCTCAACACTCGAGACCCGAACAAAGGTAAACTAGGCCCAAATTGGGAAGGACCGTATCGAGTCATCGGGAAAGGATCTTACAAACTTAGCACGATGGAAGGCGAACAATTGCCAAACAATTGGAATGTATCACTGCTCAAACGATATTATTGCTAAGGTATGACCTTTTTCTTTTTTTCCATTTGAATTCGAGACTAACTCATTGCAAGTGTTCGGTCGAAGACGTCGAAGCACCTTTCTACACAAAGACCTTAGGTTTTAAAGCACGCGTTGCACTCTTATTTTCCTTAGATCGGGTTTTATCCCAAATGGGGTTTTCCGGAGAGGTTTTTAACGAGGCAATAACTATGTGCTACTTAAGGGGAATTCAACACTATCCGATGCTTCTTTTCAATCAACAATACTAGGGTGCATCACCCTCAGAGGCTATATTTTTGAGGAAAATACTTCACGCTTAAGTGTGCCTCGATAGGAAAACTTTGTAATGGGCCAAACGGTCAGGAGAATCATGTCCACATAGAATAACCGATCCCCGATGGCAAAACATGTACGCATGTATGAATTATTTAAAGAGGCATCCTTTCTATATTAAACACTTTGTGTCTTGAAAAAGTTTGCTACTATACGAGCTCTATACTTATGATTCTATGTGAGAAAAGTCTCAAGAACCAAAACACAAACACACCTCGGCTACTTGGGGACTATCATCGATATTCAAGACATTCGAAGTAGTTTAAACTCGGAGTCGTAAGACCTCAAAGAGGCACCCCTCGACGTAAAGGCCAAGGTCATCATACTCGGGGACTAAAATTTTGAACAAGTTCAAAATGCTACCGGGAATCAAGTCCAAGAGACATGCCTGAAGGCTACGGCCATATTAAAGACTACGGTCATATGAAAAGGCTACGACCGAAATGGTGCGACTCGGAGACGTCCGCCTTCCGCTATTAACTAAAGGCCTTCAAATACTTCAAAAAACCGGTTAAATAAAGGCTACCCTCGGAAAAATAAATCAAAGGGCTTCGATAAAATCAGCCCTCGAGAAACCTCAAGAGGTATCAAAATCACTTACACACAAACTTGTGCTAAGGCGTTAAAAACAAAAGGGGTTCTAATCGACACTGAACCCTCGAAAAAACCCAACGGGTAAAAGATGCGTGCCAAGGAACAAACATAAAAAATTTCTTTCACTAAGTCTTTTTAGCCAAAAAGGAGAAATAATAGCCATCTCTTAGAGTCCATAACGGCCTGACTTAAAAGAGCCTAAGGGTCGATACACTTAGGGTTCGAGACTTTGTTCTCACCCCATCCAAACCCAAGGATTCGATTATCGCGAGCCCAAATAAACATTTTGATTATGGCTCGAAGACCTGTCATCATTCTACACAAAGGGTACATGCCCTGAAGGTTCGAACCTTATTCGAACCCAGCCACGACAACTTCAAAGAAACCATCCAAGGCAGAATCTTGAATACACCATTCGAAGAATGAAATTATTGCAAAAAATTTGTAAAGCAAGAAATATTGAGAAGGCATTCAAGGAAATTTCTTCTTTTTATATGTTCAAAAAGTGATATGTACAAGGGTTCAACAAAGGAGAAAATACAAAAGGGAAAGAAAATTCCTACCTACACCTCGAGAGAAGCTTCTCCTTCGGGAGCAGCTTCTCCTTCGAGAACGGCGTCTCCCTCGGGGGCAGCTTCTTCATCGGGAGTGGGTTCTGCTTTGGTCTCCTCTTCATTATCAGACCCGCCTTGGTTGCCTTTACCATCGTCATCGTCATCGGAGAAGATAAGAAAACTGGCATCGGCTTCATCCGCCCTTGCTTGAGCTATCTCTTCATTGAGAACGAAGCCTCTAGCGTGAATCTCCTCAAGGATCTCCCTTCGAGATTGGCACCGGGCCAAGTCGTTGCTTCGCCTTTCCCAATCGGCAGCTTCCCTCAGCTCTGTTTGAGCAGCTTCGGTGTCCCTTAAATACACGACAACAAATTTATCGGCCGTGATCTTCGTCTTCTCAACCTCGGCCCTGGCCTCAGCAACCTTGGCCTCGGTCTGGGTGAGTTTTGCCTCGAGCTCGGCGATCTTCTCGGCCTGGGCCGAACTGCTCTCTTTGATACTCCTGAGCTGAGCCTCGGCCGCTGCCAGTTTTATTAGTACGGCCTCCTTCCCCACATCAAGGCGGTCCATCTTTTCCTTCCATTGGTTGCACTCGGCGTCAACCCGATCAACCTCGCCTCGGAGTTGCCCCATCATCTCCACCTTTTGCCGTAGCTGAGACATCGAAGGATTAGCTTCCACAGTTGGGGCGAGAAGACCGTACTTTTTCAATACGACAGTTACCTACTCGTCGAGTTTGGCCTCGTGCTCACGAGCCTTGGCCAGCTATGCTCGAAGGTCTCTGAGCTCCTCCTTCTTTTGACTACAAAGGAGACTCAGGGACTTCCCTTCACTCAAAGACTTCTTCAGCTCGATCTCACACTGGCTCAGGTCGGCCTTAAATTTGACAAAAGCCTACACAAAAAAAGAAGCTATCAGTTAAAGTAAGGTGGGAAAAAGGAAATTGTAATGAAATCAAAGCTTACCTTAGAGAAGAGATGTTGGGCCTCTTCGAAGATGGAAGACGCGTCGATGAGGTCGGCATTATCGACCAGTAAAACAACCCTGAAAAGAATCGTCCTCATTAGGGACTCCGACTCCTCCTAAGTCAGGAGTTCTCAAATCCCGAGCCTCCCTTATGGCATCCTCAGAGTAAGACGGTAGCGACGGAGAGTGACCCATTGTAATGGCCCCAGGAAAGTCGCTCGAGGCGCCCTGTTCGATCATGGGTACCTTGGAATTCGTTCTCTTTGGTGTGCCCGTCGAAGGCCGAGGAACAACTGTAACCTCAGGTGACTCGGGAGTTTTGCCCTTTTCTTTCTTCGAGGTTTCCTCGCCTCGAGGTATGATCTCTAGCTCAGAGGGTTTGGCGGCCTCGATCGATTTCCTGGTTCGAGTCACCAACGCCGAAACCTCTCCCTCGTCTTCTTCATCATCCATAAACTGGTGGACTGAGTCTATGTCCATAGGAATGACGTTCTTCCTACGTCCCCGAGCAGGGCCCGCTTTATCTTGGGGATCTTCGGGCTTCGAAGACCTTTTTCTCTTATTGTCCTTGTTCGGTTTTGAGATCGGGGACTCGATCTTTTCCCAGAAGGGGCCGGCCTCATTTCAGAGAAATCCCTGATGCCTGCATAAATAAAAAGTAAGTATTAGAAAGGAAGAGCCTCGATAAAGAAGAAAAGTACCAGGATTTTACCGTGATGTTTGGCTTCCCATTTACCCTTCGACAGGTCACGCCATTTGCGTTTATCATATGAGGAGGCCGCGGCTAGTTTTCGGACCCAGTCCTCGAGATCGGGGATCGCATGGGGCATCCAAGGGACCGCTGCAAATAAACGAAAGAACATCATGCAAAGTATAGTCAAAATGCAGAAAATTGCTAAGGAAACAAGCTCCACTTTTCGGGGAACGGCATTTGCTCCTCGGGGATGATATCGCTGGTCCTCACTCGAATGAACCGTCTCATCCAGCCTCGATCTTTATCTTCATCGTTGCTGGCAAAGAAAGATTTGGTCGACCGGTGTTGGAGTTTAATCAACCCTTGGAAGCGTTGAGGCCGGTACAAACGGATAAGATGGCTAAGGGTGAACTCGAGCCCCTCGGCCTTGCTGGAGAAGTAGCGAAGCATGATCACTATTCGCTAGAAAGATGGATGGATTTGACCGAGGGTTACTTTGTATCGTTTGCAAAAATCGATCACGATTGGATCAAGGGGACCCAACGTGAAGGGGTAAGTGTACACACTTAAAAACCCCTCCATGTAGGTGGTAATGTTCTCCTCGCTGGTAGGGATCTGTACCACGACCCTGTCCCCCCAGCAACAATCCTTTTTCATGGTATCGAGGTGTTTCTCTATTATCGAACAGATGTACCTCGAAGCATGCTCACATCAACCGGGAACATCGGGAGGATTTTCAATGGTGATGTCTTTCTTTAAGGTACAACCACCGGGAACGATCTCGTGAAGGGACGACGCCTAACCGCTGGCCGGACGGGAAGAAGAGGAGGAAGTTCCCTCTTTTTGAGGAACAGTTTTTGAAGTTTTAGCCATTGTTTCCAGTTAAAAGAAGTGGAAAGAGATTAGATTGGACATTTTAGCGTTAAAAGGGCAGAAGAGCTAGTGGTGGAAAAGAAAAAGGAAGAGAGAAGAAGAGATCAGAGGAGTTGCAAAGTGGAAGTAAAAGTTGTTAATAAGGCAAGTGCCCCTGTATTTATAGAAGAGCGGCGACATTCAGCGGCGTTAGTGGCCGACCACCACTGACATGAATTTAATATTTTGGGGAAGCGTACTGCGAACCGACGGGACATTTTAGTTGCCTCGAACGCTTACATTACGAGGATGGTGTCATTATCTGGGACTCCAAAAATTCGAGGATCAAATCGTTTCTTATCATCCTATTCTAAGAAATGCGGGGACTATATGTATACGGTCGAAATCAGGTACGCCCGATTTAATGGGGTCGAGGAGTCACTCCAAGCCCGAGTTCAAAATGGACCAAGCAAGCTCAGTAGATCAAGTTCGAACGTGATGACGAAGTGCAAGGCTCGAGGACCGAAGCGCACAATGCCAGGGCCGAGTATGACCTACCTCGGGATAATGTCATTATGGGTTTGTAACAGAATGGGAGACATTCCCGCAATGGCACAAAGATCAAGGCGTAAATCCCGAAATGAATTTGTACGAATTCGTACTAGGCGGTTAGACAGCTGTGCAAACTAGATTCCTTACTAGGAATAGAAATGTACCTTATTAGGACTCCCCTATTATATAAAGGGGAGCCATTTGTTTGTAAGAGGATCATTGGAAAAGAATATATATTCTAACTTTTTCGCTCATCTCTCATCAGAATTGTTCCTTAGCTCTATTGTCTTTCTTTTACTATTCGTATCAGTGCACCTCGAGGTCATCATAACTCGAGGTCAAGGCTCGCTCAAACACTGGTCTGATTTAGCTCATTCATTTAACTTATACGTTTGTCTCCTTGTTAATCAATTGGTATTGGACTAAATCACGTATCTTTAAGACCTCATTACAAATTTAATTGTTACTCAAATTTTAGGGTAAACAGTTTTCTTATGGAGGCTAAATACCATGTGTTTATTAAACAAATAAGCAATAATAATTTCACACGAGTAAGCATGAATAACGAAGCAATCTGATAACAAATGCAAGCCTCAGGTACACCAAGGAATAAAGCGACAACAGAAGAATTGACTAATAAAGAACTCCAGTTTCATTTCAAAAGTTGCCCAGTGTTCCGTTGAAGAACATCCTAATGCATCATTGATGTCAAAGTAAATTCTTCGTATCCCTGTGGCAATCTGAGTGCCTGACAATTGTTCTCTGAGCTCTCACTATAACCTGTGGTCCCCCTGATGCAACAGCATTCCCGTAGACTACAATCCCACACAAATAATTATAACGGACATGTAAACCATTACTAAAGCTGAAGCATATTGAGAACAAATCTAGCATATTGTATCTTACGGAGTCATCTAACGAGAATCCATTCTTCACTAAGGGTCAATGAACATGCTCACTTCCCGGTATATATGTTTTTTTTTTTGAAACTGGTAACTTTTCTATATTTCATATGTAGCAAAACAGTACTTAGGTAGTACTGAAATCATATATACATGAGACGCTAACTATCACTGACACTCTCTGTATTGAATTTAAAACATCAATAATGGTGTCAGTATCGTTTGTGTAGATCTGATTACACCAAAAACACAACAGCAAAATAAAGTGTAACTTGATCTTCTGCACCTCATTCTCCACATTCTCAAAATATTTGGAGTTTCTCTCTTTCCAAATTGTCCACCAAATGCCAGCAGTTATAGTTCTCCATTTGGTCCTGTCCTTTGCCTGAAGGCCTGTTTCCTCCCAACTTTTAAGAGTATCTATAACCTTCCCAGGCACGGTCCAGGAAATGCCTTTGAGGTTAAGAATAATTCTCCATAAATGAGATGTTATCTTACAGTGAAGGAAGAGATGGCTAACTGTCTCTGATGTTTCCCCATACAAAAAGCACGTAGAACATAAAATAAAACCTCTTTTCATCAAATTATCTTGTGTAAGGGCTGCTTCCTTAGCCAGTAGCCTCACAAAACAAGCAATTTTGTGAGAAATTTTTGTTTTCCAGATATGTTTCCAAGTCCAATTGGCCATCTGCTAGTTGGAGTAATTCATCATCTTGTAAGCTGCATTAACTTTGAATAAAACCTTATTGTTGCCATGCCACCATAGTATATCTTCACCTGCTTGTAATCCACTAAACTGCTCTAGTGTACAGAAGAATTCAACCACTCTTTGTGCTTCCTAATCGTTGATATGTCTTCTAAAAATATTGTTCCATCCTTGAGGTGCCCACATCTCTGCTATAGTCCTTTGCTGATGTAGAGCTAAATTGAAGACTTCTAGAAAAGCCACATCCAATCTGCGAACTTCATGCCAATTGTCCTTCCAAGCCAGTCTTACTCCCATCAAACACTTTGATCTTGGAATCATCCATCAACTCATTCCACAGTGATCTAATGGATTTCCATATACTAATCTCATATGGTGTAGTGATCTCCTTAGTCATCAATTTGTCTTCCAGCCCATATTTTGCTTTAATAATATTTCCCCAAAGGAGTTGATTATCCTTTTTGAGCCTCCACAACTATTTTATTTTAAGAGCTTTACTCTGAATCTTCTTCTTGATCCCTAACCCGGCCACGGTTCTTGCTAAAAGTGAGTGCTTTCCATTTCACCAAGTGGTAGCCTTTCCTTTCTTTGTTCCCATTACATAAGAAATTCCTCCTGATGTTATCTAACCTATTGATGACCCCTATTGGAATGGGAACAAGGACACCATATATGTTGGAAGTGCATCAACTGTGTTGATAAAAGTCGCTCTGCCACCTAAAGATAGATACTGGGCTTTCTGCCTGGCCAATTTCTTTTCGCACGTCTCTATAATATTGTTCCAAATCCCTATTGACTTAGATTTAGCTCCCAAAGGCATTCCGAAATATAGGGGGAAGTGCAGGGTTAACCACTATTTAGAGATGTCTTTACTCTTTAGCCACTGTTTATAATGTATTTACTTTTTAGCCAGTACTTAATAATCTTTTACCCGCCCGGATGAAA
This sequence comes from Nicotiana attenuata, assembly GCF_001879085.1. Lineage (NCBI taxonomy): Eukaryota > Viridiplantae > Streptophyta > Magnoliopsida > Solanales > Solanaceae > Nicotiana > Nicotiana attenuata. The sequence continues at coordinate 359,873 of NW_017670729.1, read as the reverse complement.
ATACCCTTGTGTTAGACATGGGTACTGTGTAAATATTAAGGACACGGTGTCCTTAACTTCATGAATATTGTGCAAATATTAAGGGCATGGTGTCCTTAACTTCATGAATGCTATGTAAAATATTAAGGACATGGCGTCCTTAACTTTATAAATGCTGTGTAAATATTAAGGACAAAGTGTCTTGTATTTGCACTTTTCGTTATTAAACTTTAGAACATCATGTCCTTAACTTCATGTGTGCAGTGTAAATGTTAAGGACATAATGTCCTTAACTTGTATTTGCACCTTCTGTTGTTAAACTTTAGGACCTGATGTCCTTAACTTTATAGGTACGGTGTAAATGTTAAAGACATGGTGTCCTTAACTTCATGTGTACAATATAAATGTTAAGCACATAGTGCCCTTAATTTTGTGAGTGTTGGTAAATAATAAGGACATAGTGTCATTAACTTCATGTGTGCAGTGTAAATATTAAGGACACCATATCCTTAATATTTATACAATACTCATGAGAAAGGGTAAAATTAATCTCTATTTCGCCTTAAGGGATTTCTCATTGGTTAAATAAAAATTTCAGCTTCATATAATTCACCACTTTCTAACAATTCCAATTTGATTCGTTTCATACATAAGAAAATTACAGGAAAAAAATTCAGATCTGCACTTGCTCTTCCAATTTAATATTTCTACTCGAATTTTCTTCTCGTAACTTCTAGAATCTTCCATTTTCTCTTGTATGCAAAAAAATTTAATTCGGATCTGCGAGCTGGAATTTCTGCAATGAGTTATCGGAGGTCAGTCTTTGCAATGAGTTATCGAACACCATATCTTTAATATTTACACAACAAAGGGTAAAAATATTTTTTCATATTAATTTTAATAGAGTAGTGGCTATTTTTCCTCAATATTAAAAACACTGGATAAAAAGTAAATACCATGTTAAAAAGTGATTATCCCACGCCATTTCTACCAAAATATATTGTTGGTAAAGCCCATACTTCACCACCCAGAACAACAGCTAACATATCTATGTTTGTGACTTCATTGACAGGGTAAAGAAAACTTTTCCTCCTGTTGATATGCAAACTAGAGATTCCTTTAAAAAGAACCAAAATCACCCTGAGATATTTCAGTTGATCTACTTTAGCATCACAAAATATGAGGTATCATCAGTATATTGTAAATGAGTCACTTATAAAATATCATTGCCCATTCTAGCTATATCAAAACCTTTTATCCACCCATACTGATTGGCTGTTTTAATCATATTGTTAAGACCTTCCATAGCAATCACAACCAGAAAAGGTGATAAAGGATCACCTTGCCTTAGTCCCCTTTCTGCTTTGGAAAAACCTGTTAGGGAGCCATTTATAAGAACTGAAAATCTGACTATTGAAATGCAGAATTTAATCCAATTTATCCATTTTTGACCAAGACCAATTCTTTGAAGCAGTATCAGGAGGAAACTCCAATTGACATGGTCATAACCCTTTTTAGTATCAAGTTTGCACAAGATACTAGGTTTCTTTTGTTTCAACCTAGAATCAACTGCTTCATTGGCTACTATTACGGCATCCATGATTTGTCTACCTTTAATGAAAGTCATTTGTTAATAGTCCACCAATTGTGAAATCACCCTTTTTAATCTCTCTGCCAAAACTTTGGAAAAGAATCTGTAAATGCTACCTGTCAAGCTGATAGGCCTGAACTCCCTTAGTTCCTTAGCACTATTATTCTTTGTTATGAGAGTAATAAATGTCGCATTGAAGCTTCTTTCAACAACTTCTTTGTCATAAAAGTTTTGAAAAGCATTCATGATGTCATACTTCACTGTCTCCCAGCATTTGATGAATACCCCCATCTTAAAAAACCATATGGGCCGGGAGCTTTATCTATTGCACATAGCTTCAAGCACCTTAGGCACTTCATTCTCTTCAAAGTTACCCTGTATAGTGGGCAATTGTCATAGTGGCATGCATTGCTCAAGCCATATAAGGAGACCAAGGACCTCAACTCCCACCGATGTGGGACAACTCAACACAATACTTCCTGCTATATATGTTAATGCACCACAAGAGGAAAGAAAACCACAGTTTGTAAACATAGTCATACAAACTATCATATGCATCATCCAACCATAAATACGTTATATTTCAAGAAATTAATATGTTCCCATTCAACACAGTTGCGCAAAAAACTTGACTGCATTTTCTATTCCTGCACTCTCATAGTAGGCACGAGGCAGGGAATTACGCATGCTGTAGTAAGCATACTTGAACCACGATCAAAGGGAAAGACCAATCAAAATTGAGCAGGTGGAAATCGATGCAAGGAAAATATAAGTTTTGCATGATCGAGTTCACTTAATTAATCAAATATACCTCTGAGTTGGTCGTGACTGCAAGCGGAAAGCATACAAGGCAGTGCTAGGTGATTAGCAAACATGACAAGGTCACTGTAAGCACACTTAGCTGTGGAAACTGTATGAAATATATCGTCGAAACATGGGTGGAAGCCTATACTAAATCTTCAAAGTTCATATCCATTTCCCTATTTATTATTTCAGTGAACTCCTTGCAGGCATAGATCCTTGAATATTCCTCCTCATCATTTTACATTTCAGCAGTGTATCCACCTCACAATTGCCACCAATTGAAATCGTTGAGGAAGTACAGACAGAGTGGGGTTCAAAAATTTGTGGATCGGAGTTTCTAACATCGCAGGAGGGACCTTGGAATTGTTTGTAGGGCTTGAGTTGCCATCGTCCAAATCAGAAGCAATCTCTAATTCTGCGACCTCCTCTTGTTTTGCATTGTTTAAATCAGACTCCATTGCAGCAGGACAACTGTAACATCTGATCGCTCAGTATCAAATTGGACATTTTGGTTGCCTATCGCTTTTTGGATTTTGTAGCAGTGTCTTGACCTCTGCTAGGGGTATACTGAAATTAATGTAGCCAAAATAGGCCAGACTCTCCTGTGAAGCTCCGTTGTCGAAATTGCATAAGCAATTTCTCCTTGAAATGGTTCCAATCATAGAATTGGTTGTTATGATGTAGCTGATCATACCAAATGAGGACATCACTTTCAAAGAAGAAGTGATGGAGAGGTAACCAATATTCCTCGGAGAAGCCAAGGAACCATTGGAGTTCGAATCAAATTAAAGCACCAATGTAACAAATGGACTCCCAAACAACTGTATTATAATCGCTGAATCACAGAGAAAAAAGAGTAGCACTACTGAAATGAAAGTACTACAAGGGAAATAGAACGGGAATAAGGAATGCCTTTGCACATAATTCACCATAGCCTACTGATCCTAGATTCACCTTTGTGAAGGCCTGGCCCAACTGCTTCTTCTCGGCCCAATATCTATTTGTATGCATTCTTGTTAGTATTCATATTGGGCTGGTGCTGAACCATAACATCCTACCTTGACCTGTTGAAAGCCGAAGGCAACAATTCTCCACGAATCCAACAATAAAACACTACTTGGAGATACATAGAGTTACCAAAACCAAAAGGAGATAGTAAATGTAGAACAAGCATGTCTGACAAACTATCATCCAATTAAGTTGAACAAGTTGGGATGTCGCGCACTCGTTTGTTTTTGTACATATTGTGCATCACGTCACAAAAAATGTACCCGCGATTTACAACACGTTTATTTTTTATTATTATTTGAAGTTAGAGTCGAGTCACGTGAAACGCACACTCGAATTGAGGATTATGTATCGTCACTATGCCACGGAAACCGTACCTATAGTCACAATGATTTTTTATTAATCACACCCAAAACAAACTATGATTGTTCAGATAATTTTCTATACGTGAGGGTCCATGATTATGAATAATTTATTGTGGACAACATTAATTTAGCTAAACCAGCCCAATTCTAGACAACTTATATCACACATTCTAGGCCATTCGGCCTCGCACCACTAGATAACGCAGAAATGGCGTGGGGTAGCCACTATTTAAGGTGGTATTTATTTTTTATCCAGCAAGTCTAATGTTGAGCAAAAATAGCCACTACTTTATTAAAATTAATATAAAAAGATATTTTTACCCTTTCTTCCATTGCCTTTCTCCCCAAACTCTCGCTTCTCTCTCTGCATCGAACTTGAGAAAGACCCCCTGACAACATTAGCTACTGATCATCTTCTCGGACATCAATTGGGTCCTAAATCTCAAACACAGCATTTAAGACAGTGGAAAAGAGTGAGGTCCAGAGAAAAAGGAGAAAAAAAGATCTCTCTCAGAAGTCACAAGAGAACGAGAAGGAGCTGACCATTTGATAGAGAAAACAAAGAAAATGGGATTAATGATTTCGAATTCCTTACTGCTTTTATAAGCCTCTCATTTTCTTTTGTGTCTGCTTTCAGGAGTTGAATTGCTTGGTTTCACTCATAATAATCACAACGTGGGAGGACGTGACTTTTGGTTTTCTAAAAGAAGTGACTTTTAGATTTTCTTAAACAACAGATAATTAGGAAAAATATGGTAAAAAGCCAAAAAGTTGAGGACAAAGATAATTGTGTTAAGGACATGTAGTCCAGAAGTCCTAAAGTTAAATTCAAAAGTTAAGGACATGGTCCTGAACTTAGAGTTTCAAGTTCAAAAGTTAAGGAAATGTAGTCCTGGATTCCTAAAGTTAAGTTCAATAGTTAAGGACACAAGTTCAAAAGTTAAGGACAGGCAGTCCTTAACTTACAGTTACAAGTTCAAAAGTTAAGGACAATAGGTCCTTAACTTTGATTTCCAAGTTCAAAAGTTAAGGACAGACATTCCTTAACTTACAGTTACACGTTCAAAAGTTAAGGACACGCAGTCCTTAACTTACAGTTACAAGTTCAAAAGTTAAGGACAATAGGTCCTTAACTTTGACTTACAAGTTCAAAAGTTAAGGACGCTTGGTCCTGAAGTTTGAGTTCCAAGTTCAAAAGTTAAGGACATGTAGCCTTGAAGTCCTGAACTTAGAGTTACAAGTTCAAAAGTTAAGAACATGTAGTCCTAAAGTCCTGAACTTAGAGTTCCAAGTTCAAAAGTTAAGGACATGTAGCCTTGAAGTCCTGAACTTAGAGTTACAAGTTCAAAAGTTAAGGACATGTAGTCCTGAAGTCTTAAACTTAGAGTTCCAAGTTCAAAAGTTAAGGACATGTAGTCCTGAAATCCTGAAGTTAAGTACAAAATGAGTAGAAGGGCATTTTCGTCCGGGCAGTTAAAATTTATTAAAGCAGTGGCTAAACACTAAAGACATTTTAAACGGTGGCTTAAAAGTAAATACATATGTTATTAGTGGCCAACCGTGCACTTCTCCCCTAGATAACCAAGGCAGTGACCTTCGGGCCTTTTAGTTTTAGGCCCAAAATGGGGTCCTGCCAAAGCAAACAAATCCCCTCAAATTAATTGATTCCATAATCAATAATCGTTCCGCATTTAACAATTTTAACACTAAATTTCGAATATAATTGACTGGAGTCAACGCTGCATTCATGCTTGCACTCAAATTTTAATCTAGCAGAACTCTAACACTTCTCCATAAATCATTTCAATATAGATCTGCAATAGAGATTATTCGTATTACAACGGCCTATCATGCATAAAAGGAATGAAATATCCCTACATATGTTGGTGTTATTTCTTTTTGGGCTAGGGGGGGGAGGGGGGGAGGCACAAATTCAAAAGAAAATATGCAAAACTAAAGAACTGATTTAAAGTCTCCTTTTCTATGAGATGCAATTTGGAATTTTAGGCAAACAATAGAAAAACCAAGCCATATGTAACTTTTCCTTGATTCATTGTTTTAAATATGGCAAACAAAAGCTATCAGCTAACATTAACAAAATCAAATTGTACTACTGCAAAAGCAGTACATATTTTGGGTGATGAAACAAGTTTTGGCATCACCATCTAATTGTGAAACGAAAACTGGTGTACAATAGGGCCACTACAGTACTGATACTAAGGGATATAACAGAAGTATTGCAAATTTTGTATATCATGAGAATTGTACAATGACTCCAATTCTTTCATGATGCTGATTTTTCCAGTCACTTGATCAAGATACGAAACAGGCGTCGAAACACCAAATATCTCTAAAGATTTCAGATTCTGACCTTCAACAATATCCAACATAGGTAAATTTTCTCGAGCACCAAAATAAGACAAGTGTTCCAGAGTTGGTGCGTGGATTTTAACATGCTGGTTTCTGTTCGTCCCAATAGAAACTGACCTAATATTTTGAAGATTCCGCAACTCAATCTTTGTCAACCCACCACAATGCTCGAGGGTGAAACTGACAATCAACGGACAGCTAGTAAGTAAAGCCTGAAGCAACTGTTCGTCTAAACGAACATAAGAAAGAGAAAGCTTTCTTAATGAATCGCAGTTCGCCAGACCACTAGATAATGAAAAACGCGTCAGATCACAATTTTCTTAATGATTTTGATGCCAAGACTTTGAAAATTGGAAAGTGGTATGAGAAGCCAGGAACTCTAAAAACGAGATCTTTTACACCATTCTGAAGAGCAACGCCAAGCCACTTATCAAACAGAAGAAAGACTTCCCGAGAATCAAACTCTCTTACGCTCTGAAATATAAACTTGTCAATAGGAAATTTTCTGTCTCGATATATCTCCATAATTTTATCCACTATTCTAATGTGTTTGCGAGAATGAACTTCGAATACCAAGTTGGCTTTAGTCATCAACCAGGCTTGTAGCCATGTTTTGGAGATAATCTTCATCGGGGCTGCTTCCTCAGGATTAAGGTAAGAGAGGATTTTGTGGATGAGGGAATCAGGTAATATGTCACCTGTTGCTCTCGCCATGGTACAAATTTTCGAAGTAATCCAAAGAAGATTGCATGAATTTATAAATTAACAAGTCACACTACAAGGAGGAAAAGTAAATTAAATCCTAATTCTAGACGAAATCTGAAGATTAAGAAGTCACACTACAAGGAGGAAAAGTAAATTAAATCCTAATTCTAGACCAGATCGGCTCACCTCCAGGAATTCGGCAAGCTTCACCGGCCAGTAAACGAGGTTTATGCTTTCAGTTCCTATTCCATGGGAATTGGGATCAATTCGGTCTTCCTTGTCAACTATGTTGGAAATCAATCGTCACATTCTCTCATCTCTCAGGAAGAATCGAAGAGACAAGGGTTGGAGCTCGAAGAAGAAAAGGAAAGTGTTCGGATAAAGCTAAGAAGTCGGACCTAGATCTAAGTAGGCATTTGGACAAAAAATTGTAATTTTTGAAAAACAAAAAATATTTTGAATTAAGTTTGAAATTGTATTTTGATATGCATTTCAGTTGAAAATATAAAAGTATTTTTAGTGGGAAAATATATGGTAAAAATCACTTTTTGATTTTTGAAAAACTCATTTTCGAAAAATTTTCAAAAACTTGCAAAATTTCATGGACAAACATATTTTTGAAAAAGTCTTTTGATAAAAGAAAATTATTTTGTGGACAAATGAGGCCTTATCCCAAATTAAAGAAGCAAACACGTGGCTTCATCTCAGTGCCTAAAGGCACATATGATAGTGTAATACCCCGGAAAATCACGAAGTTTTTAAGGCTATTAAGAAGATTAACGTGTGCTTATTATATTAATTCTTGTATGAACAAGAAATAATGATATGAAGGATACCGATTAGTCATGGTAATATGTGTACAAGGTGCATTAATAAAAGTTTATGGTCTAAGAAGAGCCCTAAAACTAAGTCTAGTTAGAAACTATATGATGGGCTAATATTTCAACTGAGTTTGTACAAGGTCTAACTTCAAACGAGCACGACTCCAGATATATGAAGGTTTATGTTATGTACGACCGATGAAATTAAAGATATATGAGTCTAGTTTTCAATGCTTCAAACTGTTTATCATTTGGATATTCCTACAAGATGTTATGATCATTTTACTAAAGAGTAACACAATAACCACGTAGCTACACTGCTTTGTGAGTAGCTAATTCCAACAAGCTAATCAAATGAAATGGAGCTAAAGAGGAAGGGGAGCGTAGCTACGCTGCAGGTATGCATAGCTACGCATATCTTCAAATTTATAAAAGTGACTATTTAGGGGATAGAGGAAGAGATGGAATTTTGGACAAGGGTTTGGGTTCTAGAGAGAAGGAGGAACTCTCCCACCATGAATACACTTCAAGGTAAGTTTATTTGGTATAAGAATGATTATATAACATCATTTGATATAACACTAACATTATTACGGATCAAAATTCATAGGAAATGGGTTGAATCTTCAAGAACACCAAAACGAGAAAAGTGAGACTCTTTCATCAAGAGGTAAATCCTTTACTTGAGCTTCACATATATGATATATTGGAGTATGGGTAGCATGTTTATGAAGTTTATTTAAAGTTATAATGGAGTATTATACAAACCCAAGCGCGAGTCTTGAAAATAATTTTGAATGAAGAAGAAGGTGAATAGTGGTGTATTGATATAAATAAAATTGTTTTGAGTTTTTAATGATGCTAATAGACTTGATAACCTAATTGATGGACGAATAGAAGGGCGAATCGTCATTTGGCTAAGAAATAACACTAGTTCATGAATTGGATGTTCTTGAACCTAGAGTTTTATTTGAGAAGATAATGAATAGTGACTTGGTGATGTTAAGTAAATAATATAGTATCAATAATGAATCCAAATGAGTATTTAGTGATAAGAATGAGATTGAATAGGCTAATTGGTGGACCTATCGGATAATTTGGAATAGTTGAAGGCTTATTGTCGAATTGAAAAGTATAACTAGTTACTTATAAATCTTTTTCAGGTTTGTTTCGATAAAGTTGGGATATATATTGGTAGATATTGAATTGTTGGCGATATTTGAGCATATTAATTAGTTGGGGAGGTGTAGTATTATTTGGAGCTTGAAGGTTGAGGTAAGTTTCTTATGACTTACTCTTCTTGAGGAGTTCTCTCTACAAGCATGTTTTGAGTCAAGGTGTGATATTATTTATAAACGTGCATCCACACTTGTGGGAACAACGGGAAGGATGTCACCATATGTTTCTAAATTTGTTGCTTTTGAAATGTCATGTGATTTTATGTAAAAATCTTATTTTCAAAACCTATTTGTAAGATGACACTTAAGAAAAATCCTTCTGCCTAGCAGCCTTCGAAGAATCAGCGCTTCGTCTTGCCCGATGTACCAGTGGGCAACCGTCATCGTCTTCGTCTTCGGCACGAAGACTCTCAGCAGCTGCCGAAGTTAGGTACGTTGCATCGCCCCTGGGTTTTCGAGCCTTGGCTCTCTTTGCTTTCGGGGACTCCGCTAGCGTCTCCTTCTTTCTCTTTCTATCTTTGGCGGGCCTTTAGGTCTCCTCTTCGCCAGGAGCAGGCGATCTCATTGAAATGGCTTCCCCAAGGTCTGCACATGCGTAAAATGTCAAACATACCGCTAAGAAATCTATTCATAAGGGATTTAGAAGCGACAATGGTGAGAGCGTACCATGATTTTTGGCCTCCCATCGAGTTTTGGCTAGATCAAACCAAACGCGCTTGTTATATGAAAAGGCGGAGTCTGAAAGTCTAACCCAGCCCGGGAGGTCCTTGACCGCGCTGGGGAACCACATGATGGCTAAGCAACCAGAAGGGAATCAATTCAAAAGAGAAAGGAATTAGTTCGAAGGAGGAAAAGAGGGCATTCAGATGATAAAACATGCTCGGTGTAACAACACTTACGTCTCATATTCCATTCCTCAGGGAATGGCATCTTCTCGGCAGGGATGAGGTCTGAAGTTCTGACTCGAACGAAGCGGCTCATCCACCCCCGGTCTTTATCTTCGTCGATGCTCGCAAGAAATGCTTTGGCAGATCGGCACCGCAGTTTGACTAAGCCCCCTCGATAGAGGCGAGGGCTATACAATCTAATCAGATGGTCAAGGGTGAAATCCATCCCCTTGACCATGTTCGAGAAATATCTAATAAAATAAACGATTCTCCAAAAAGAAGGATAAATCTGACCAAGCGTCACTTGATATTGTCGGCAAAAATCGAGGATCACCGGGTCTATCGGTGGAGAGGAAGATCTACAGGGCCTAAGGTAAAGGGATATGTATATACGCTAAGGAAGCCAGCTTTGTGTTTAGTTACATCCTCTTCCGGTAAAGGGATCTCTACTTGCACCGCCTCTCCCCAACGGCAATCTAGTTTTACCTTCTCTACATCGGTTATTAAACTGATGTACCGAGTATGGGCTCGCATCGGCCCGGTACCGAAGAAGGCTTTTTAATTTTGAGATCGGACGATGTATCGAAGGGCCCAGGAACGCACTCTTCAACGCTGGGAGGCACTACCTTTTTGCTCGAGCGTGACGAAGAAGGGGCTTCCTCTTTTAGAGGTATTGTCTTAGAAGGTTTGGCCATGGTTGTAACAAAGGTTTCAAAGCAAGTTTACGAAGAAGTGAACACAGAAGAAGGGTGAAGACAAGAAACTGTTAACGAAGATTTGAAGATCTAAAGATGTTGCAAAGGTTTGAAAGATAGGGAATTGGAGTAGTTATAAGTCACTTGGAGGAGTTGAAAGAGCAACCAATAGCGGTTCCTGGGCTTATCGAGAACCGTGTTTGATAACACCCCTGTACAATTTTTCTGACACGCCATTTAATGATCTCACGTGGCTGACGTCACAATGGGGGTGTCGAAGAGGCAAGAACTCAAGATCGTTTCTTATCATTTCATTCTAAGAAACACGGGGACTATCTGTATAAGGCCAAAATTAGGGAGTTTGACTTTGGGGCTACTATGCCGCTCCACGCCCAACATCGAAAAGCCCGAAGCAGAGCGTGGGGCACGACCCCGAGGTGTATCCCTCGAGGGAGTGCATCGAAGGCTCACGATGGTCGATCTCGGAGCAGTACAATTGATGATCATTATGAAAAGGCGGGAAACTCCCAACTATACGTGGTTAGAGCTGACCGGGTTCGCAAGAATAGTACAAATCTGTACTATGCCATTATACAGCTGTACCAATAGCATTTTCTTGTTATTATTAGACATGTACTATGTTGGGATTCCCCCCTCCTATATAAAGGGGACCCTTGTTATTTTGTAAGGGAGATAACATTGAATACAATAGAACATTCTCTGCTTTTCTTGCCTAAACATTCTCAACAATTACTCTACGAATTTATTGCATTGTTCTTCATTTATTACTTCTCATTTATTGTGTTCATTCATTGTTCTTCATTTATTGCTCATCATCAACTTTTAAAGGCTGCCCTCGAGGTCCGATATTGCCGAGCTCGAGGCCCTCGGTCTTGTGACCACACTGGTTTGCTTATCATTTCTTGTTCATTTATACTTAGCATTATTCACATAACAACTAGTATTAAGATAAATCATGTATTTTTAGAACCACAAATCAAATATAATTGTTAATACCATTTTCAAGGTAAACACGCTCCAAAAATTGATTGGTGTACAATGAATTTGATATCATTAAATAGATCCTCTGAGATCATTGCTTTGCACTATCAATTCTTGTTTTAGCTCAACAAGGAAAGAGAAATAAACCAGCCTGTTATATGTAGTTATGGGTAATCTTCTCTTTGCTCTTGCAGTTTTCATTATGCTACATGACCATACTTCCCTTGCTACTGTTCCCAATATTAGCACCGATGAAGCTGCTCTTCTTGCATTGAAATCTCACATTTCTTTTGGTCCTAATAACATCTTAGCAAGAAACTGGTCTTCTTCAGGCCTAGTTTGTAGCTCGATTGGAATCACTTGCAGCTCCCGCGGCCACCATCGAGTTACTGCTTTAAACATTTCTAGCATGCAACTTCATGGTACCATTCCTCCTCACCTCGGAAACCTCTCATTTCTCACTTCCATTGACATCAACAACAACACTTTTTATCGAGAATTGCCAGAAGAATTGGCTCATTTGCAGAGGTTGAAATTAATTGATGTTACAAGCAATAACTTCATCGGGGCCATTCCATCGTTTTACGTTCATTTTCTCCTTTTCTGTCTTCCACCATAACATAATGGTACTCAAATATTTTCCCAAATTGACAGGAGAGATACCAGCGGAGCTGTAATGTTAAGAAACTACAGGCGCTGAAATTATCCAATAATGAGTTTACTGGTTCTGTCCCCGCAAACATTTTCAACATGTCAGCACTACAGACCCTACAACTTACACAAAACAAGCTTTCAGGTACTCTGCCTTCCGATTTAGGTCGTGGAATCCCCCAACATAGAAGAATTTATTTATGGAAGTAATAATCTGAGTGGTTTTATCTCAAATTCTTCAAGACTCAGAGGTCTTGATCTCGCAGATAACAGTTTCACCGGTCCAATTCCTGAATCACTTGGTAACTTAGAGTAAGTACCTTGAGATGCTTGCCTTTGAGGAGAATAATTTTTTTGGTGATCCAGCATTGAGCTTTCTTACATCTCTAACCAAGTGTAGGAAACTAAGACATCTCTGGTTTGCTGATAATACATTGGATGGTGTTTTTCCATCATCTGTTGGAAATTTCTCCAATTCTCTACATATAATTGTAGGATGGGATAGTCAACTGAAGGGTGTCATTCCTGAAGAAATTGGTAATCTTACAAGAGTTATAAATATGAGTCTGTCTAACAATGAGTTGACTGGACATATCCCGAATACTATCCAAGGCATGCTGAATCTTCAACAACTTTACCTACAAAATAACAAGATAGAAAGAACCATACCAGATGCTATATGCAATTTAAAGAATCTCGGCGCATTAGACTTTCTCTTGTACATAGTAGGTTAGATGGGCCTATTCCAGAATCATTTGGTAAAATGCTGGACTTAAGTGAAGTATTGCGTATAGGTGTTCGTAACACTCAGCGAAAGACAATAATAATCACACGAATATCTTTTCGCGTTTAAAATTTATTTACATGTCAAAGATCGGATCTAAGACGTACCTGGTGAAGAGAGTCTTGTTTCAAAATTTCTTCGATAGTGCGAAGTCTCTATGCATATCCACACTGAGACTGAGCCTTGCTATCAACTCTTGATAACAAATTGAATGAAAAACTTGTGCTGAAATTTTTCTCAAAAATCTCGGCTCAAGTTAGAAGAACAAGAAATACTTTTTTTGTAGTTGTATTTTTTCTCTTTGGTTTTGTAACGTATTCTCACTTTCATAAAGTAATTTTTCTTCTCAAGACTTAATGCGCCAAATTTTCTCCATCACCCTTTATATAACATCACCTATAAACGCTTTTTCTATTTGGTTGAGGTAATAATTTACTTAGGGTGAAAATTTATTTCAAAAATAAACTTTATGGAACAAATAAAGAAAATATTGCAAGCCCATTCTAAATGGGTTGCTTCCAATCAACGTCCTTCATGGACTATAGTACGTGACTTAGCAAATTCTAGAAGGGATTTTTACATACTTATACACTATTGGAAGCTTTATTATCCTTCCTACTCAAGTTTTACTTTAATTACCTCCTATATACAAAATTATCAATTATGTACATTTTTAGGATTTAAGGATAATTAATATTCCTACAATCACTCCCGCTCCCCCACGTTTCTCTCTTTGTATCCCACTTCCCCCACGTTTCTCTCTCCACATCCCACTCCCCCCCCCCTCCCCCACGTATCCTGCACAAGAGAGCAGCAATTCCGCCATTGATAGCCATTAAAAAACTTTGAAGCTTTGAATTCGAATTTGGGGTTTCTAAAAATACTATTTGTTTGAATTGGGTGTCGTTGCAAACAATTAGGAATTCTCTCCACATCTCTCTCTATCTCTCAATCCCTAATTTCAGTAATGTAAAGCAAAGGAAAAGAGAGCAGCAATTCCACCATTGACAGCCATTAAAAAGCTTTGAATTCGAATTTGGATTTTCTAAAATCATTATTTGTTTGGATTGGGTGTTGTTGCAAACAATTGGAAATATGGTTTGAAGTTTATATCTCAATTTTGAGGGTGTTTTGATGAAGATTACATATGATTTTGGCTGAATTTCAGATTGAAACTCGAAGAGAAGAAGAAGAAGAAGAAGAAGAAGAAGAAGAAGAAGACATGACATACATTATACTGCAGAAATTGTAGTAGAGTTGTAGTAAAATTATAGATAATTATATTCTGTTGTTTATATATTTTTTTATTTATTTAAATATTGTATGAAAGTTGAACGATATTGTATAAAAACTGTATTTAAGTTATATGATATTATAGTTGTATATAACTGGATAAAAATAATGTATGAAAGTTGTAGATAAGTTGTATCGTATATAATAATTATGTATATATTATACTTTTATACTTTTATTTTTTTCATTAACTTCAACCAAATATTATCCAAATGCCTAGTAATGTGTATTTCAGGTGTTGGATGGGCAGAAGGTGGTTCCATCGATGAAAAAGTATGTGGACCTTCAATGGAGTAGGTCTTTTCCTCCATTGAAGTCGTCAACTAATACTACTAAATTTATTAGACTTGGTATGTCAATTGCCTAAAAATGGAGTATGTCTTTTCCTCAATTTTTGCTAGAACCAACTGGATGTCAATAGAAAAAAGTTTCGTACAATTTTGCGAAAAATAAAAAGCTGCTCCAGAAGCGTTTCTAATTTTAATGAGAAAATCTCACTTTATACCTATTAGGGCCAAACTATTTACCTTTTAATACCCATCCCCAAACTATTTACCCTGCCTACCCAGTCGGCCCAATCTATTTACCCGGCCCCTATATTTCACGCGGCCCAATCTACCCATCTCTCCCTTATCTTCGATCAAGCCCATTCTTCCCACGATCTACCCATCTCGCTATTATCTTCGATCCAGCCCATTCTTCCCACGCTTTCCTTCTTTCTCTATCAGTTAACAGAGTACACTTTCCATAACTCCATAGCCAACCGATGAGAACGCAAAAGTGAAACACATTCGAGTTGTAATTTTTTTCTTCCGATTCCGTTCAATCTCTTCGTCTAGTCCCTAATTTTGGGTGACATTTTTGCTTTGGGTGAATTTTTTGCTTCTGAAAGTACATTTTAGTGAAAGTGGGTTTTCAAAATCATAGGATTTTTATGTTTTCCTTTGTACTTTTGTGAATCAATGTCTATGGGTTGTTGTTTTCTCTATGGGTCGGAAGCATTGTGCGCGTAGATGGTGGCGCTTTGGACAATATCATTCTTCAAAACAAGTAGCTGCTGAATCCGTTGCCTCAGCCAGCCATTTGTATTTGTTACGAACTTATTACAGGTGTTCGATCGAGGACGTCGAGAAGCTCTTCAACACGAGGACCTTAGGTTTTAAAGCACGCGTTGCACTCTTTTCCCCTTAGATTGGTTTTATCTCAAATGGGTTTTTACGGCGAGGTTTTTAACGAGGTAACAATTATGTGCTACCTGAGGAAAATTCAACAGTATCCAAGGCTTCTTTACAATCAACCTCGAATACGGGAGGGGGGGGGGGGGCAGTCACCCTCGGATGTTATATTATCGAGGAAAGTACTTCATGTCAACGGATATCGATAGGGAAACTGTGTAATGGGCCAAATGGTCGAATGAACCGTGTCCATAAATATTAGCGAGCCCCAATGGCAAAACATGTATGCATGTATAAATATTCAAAGAAGCATTCCTCCTATATCAA
>NW_017670729.1:337139-344218 GCF_001879085.1 Nicotiana attenuata | reverse complement strand
AAGCCGGACCCTACGGGGATGCCGAAACACGGTATCCGCACCTTGAAAAATTGGCTCTCGCGTTATTAAGCGCCTCGCAAAAATTGAAGCCCATTTTTCAATGCCACCGTATTGCGTTCTAACAACATATCCTCTCCGGAGCATATTGCATAAACCCGAGCTATCGCGTCGCACGAGCAGCAGCAGAAGCATCAACCCATCAAACTAGGGCAGAATTTTGAGGAGGACCCTCAATATTCCGTAGCAGGAGAGGTGGTAATGTCTCGAACCGCGTCACAGTCGTCATGCGTGTTTATTTATTGAAACTGCTTCGTTTAGCAACGCTACCCCAATGATACATACAGTATCACCAGATCAAAGCCAAGCAGGTCAAGCAGAGCCAGCGGGGATACGAACTAACCTCCCCCCTTTACAAAACTCACAATTTTTCTTTGGATGCAGGCACTTGGATTGCGAAATCATCGAACATACTATACACTCACAGACATTGTTCAGGAATACAACTCTCAGAATCGTTGACATTCCGTGTGTCACAGTGCCCCAGCAGTCACGATATCGCAATCTGTTATCAGCTAAGAAAGCTCTATTACCGTTTGCCCTTTTATTTCTTGCATAAGGCTACCATTCTGCCTTCCGAGGTTAAGCTCTACCTCTATCTGCATTTGCATTGCATAAGGCTACCATTCTGCCTTCCAACTTGCATAAGGCTACCATTCTGCCTTCTGAGACTAAATGATGTCTCTATCTACACTGCACGGCTAAAAGATCGCCACATGGCTTGGCTGAAAGATCGCCACATTGCACGGCTGAAAGATCGCCACATTGCATGGTTGGAATATCGCCACATTGCACGGCTGAAAGATCGCCACATTGCACGGCTGAAAGATCGCCACATGCTACTGCGTCCTTCATGGGCTGAAATATCGCCAACTTATCCAAAGGCGTCATCGTCCGGAAGCACCATCCTCATAGCCCGAGAACACCATGTCATGGCCTGAGGACCCCTTTCAATCTCTTGCATATCATTATTCAAAGGCATCATGGTTCGGAGGCACCATTTCCATAGCCCGAGAGCATCATTTCATTGCATGCGAATCCTTCATTATACGCTTCATGGCCCAGGACATCATGGTCCAAGGACGTCATCCTAACCGTCCGAAGACAACATTCATGGTCCGACGGGAATTTGCATCATGTTTAAATTTGCGCACAATATATGCTTGTATTACTTATTTGCAGGTAAACCGACAAGCAACAGCCGTCCCGGCAGGAGCATTTTCGCTTCGGTGCCCGTAACCACATCAAACCTGACCACTCTCGTAAGCCTTTCACTCACCCTGACCGAAACGTTGCGTCCGTTCTTGGAAAGTACCTGTCGGCATACTCCGCCAACGGATCCTGAGCTACATATGGCCTGATTCCTGTAAAACCAGGGAAATGTAGGCAGCCCAGAAGCCAGGGCGCGGCCTAAACCTCTTCAAAATGTTCCGCTCGGTCATAATTGGCCATCATATCTTCACCCGACAACTCTTTCATCCTTTCCGGGTAAAGAGGAGCAGCTATTGATACGCAATTTTTCCCTATATATTTTTAATACGCAAAATGCTTTCAAAATAGCATGCATATGCATATACAAGTATGTCTTAATGCTTTATTATTTCTCCTTAATTTTCTAAAGACTTTTTAACCAATTTATCTCCCTATTTTATTCATAAAAAAACCAATAATAATTTCCAAAATTATCTTTTTGGCGGTTCATTTATTGGATTCTCATATTTATACCAAAATATAGCTAAAATAATTTTTGTATATTTTTTACAAATTTATTTAGTATTTTTTTTTAAGGCTAATTGCAATATTAGCCTCTTTTAGATTTAATTGCGTTTATATCTATAAAGATTAAGTACAGTATTTTTAAATTGATGATTATGTGTTACAAATCATTTTAGTACTCTTAATTTGTTTCCAGGAATTAATTTACTATTTTTTATAAAACGAAAGGGGAAAATTGGCTATTTAAAATCTAGCCCAATTACATTTCAATAATAGCCTAAATTGAACTCCAATTACCCCGACCCAATTGCAATTTGAACCGACCCAAACCCTATTCTATTAACCCGCCCCACTTACTCGTTCAATCCAGGCCGTTGATCAAAATGATCAACGGCCGCCATTACTCCTTTCCTAATAAAACCCAAAGACCCCCCCAAACCCTTTTCATTCTCCACATTCCGCCGCCCCTGAATTCCCCTCATATCTCAAATCCTCTCTACACCACCCTCAAACCCTAGCCGCTGCCACCCCACTCCGCCCTAACCTATGGCCTTCCAAGGTCATCGGAGACTTACACCGGC
The DNA here is from genome assembly GCF_001879085.1 of Nicotiana attenuata. NCBI lineage: Eukaryota > Viridiplantae > Streptophyta > Magnoliopsida > Solanales > Solanaceae > Nicotiana > Nicotiana attenuata. The sequence continues at coordinate 341,864 of NW_017670729.1, read as the reverse complement.
CTTCCATGGCTCCTTTGTGTTTATTCTTATGATTTTAAGGCCAGACCATGAAGAACTCTGGTCCAGCCTTTGGTCGATTTTAGTTCATGGCTGTTCTCCGGTCATCTGTGGCGTTTCTCCGGCCGGCTATGACTATTCGAGTCAGATTTTAGACCTCTTGGTTAGATTGATAGCTTTCAAGGCCTTACCGTTGTTTTTGGGTTCTTCTGAAACCCTAAGCTCTAAGGTTCTTTCGATTTTCTTTAGTTCTGCTTCAGGTCTATGTTTGCTTTGAACTTCTAAACGTTTTTCTCGAAGTTTCTTCAGCGACTCTGCTTCCAAAACTCTTTATCTTTTAGGGTTTTTTCTTGTTAAGTTATTTCAATACTTTCTCCGATTTTTTTTTGCATGTTCTGCTATGTTTTCTCGTATTGTTCCCCTCTCTGAGTTTGCATGATAAAAAACCCTAATGTCTCCTGAGTTTTCGTAGTCCATTCGTATTTATTTGTTTGATTTACTTGTTTATTGTCTCTAGGCTCGATTGGTGTTGAAAACCCTATTTTTTTGGGTTTATTCGAGTTCCTGGGACTATTTATTTGTTTGATTTACTTGTTCATCATCTCTAGACTCGATTGGTTTCAAAACCCTAATTTCCTTGGGGACTATTCGAGTTTTTGAAAATGCTTGTGCAATTCATCAGTTTGAAGTTGCTCGACTTGATTTGAAATCCTTTTGTTTCAGCATCTGTTTCTTTATCTGATTCTGGTTTCTTGCTATCATTGAAACTCGACTATACTTTTTCAGAAGGGTCTTTTACTTGACCCTTTGCATGATTCTGATACCCTCTCTTTTCTCTACTACTAAGACAATAAAATTGACCTATATGACTATCATGTTTCGATGGTTCGTTGTCTACTGACTCTGTGATTGTTATTGCATGTTGTTTCTCTTTGCCATAGTTTGGCCTCGCATGCCTAATGTTTATGCACTCTATTTATATGTTGAATTCCCTCGTGAATGATCTTCAATTTTTGACTGATCTCAAACCTTTCTTTGTGGAAATTTGATTGCAGTCGTATGTTAAGTAATTGATTCTTTTCCTTGTTTCGCCCTACTAAATCCCTTCCCAAAATCAGTACATTCTTGTACTTAGACTTAATTACTTACTCGAAGGTTTTACTACTTCTTTTATGGCAATAACCAGTATGCCTATAAATTGATTTCTTTCCTTATTTTTGAGTCTGTCACTGCCCGTTAAGAAGGTGACCCCTTAATTAAAGGCAATCATGTGTGTAATTGATTTTGAATAGTGATTGTTTCCATGTTTGTGGCTTATTACCTCTCTTTTACTCGTTTTCAAAAAGCTATAAATACCGTGTACTTCTCTTCTTTCAAAAGAGACGAACACTTTAGTTCTGAACACACACTTACACTCAAAAAACTCTCTCTTGCTTTACTGCTACTTGTGCTACTGCCTGTTTAGCCGGCTGAAAGCCAAGGCTAGACTTCGAAGTCCTGCTTACTTTTCTTTACTGCACTTTGCTTCTCTGACTGGTATGTTCTAACTAAGTTTTCAGCATCAACAACAACATGTTTCTTTACTGTTTATGTCATTCTTGTTTGTCTCTTGTTTATATTTAACTAATTTCCATCATTAAGCATGCCGTATTCTGCCTTTTCTATTCTGAATTAATGGTTTGTTACTTACTTATAATAGCTTGTGCACCTTAAATCCCCACCCCAATGTTTGATAACTGTGGGGCATGGGAACATTAATTATTGTTGTCCATGGCCCAATCTTGATCCTCCTAGGATCATAACCCCCATGTTTCCTCTGTTTGTTGTGTATTCTGGTTGGCTCATAGGTATGCCAGCATCTTCTATTGCTGTGCATGCCCAAAGCTGGCCTTTGCTTCACGTACACAGGCTTTTGCAATGAATCCCCAACCCCCTGACCCCCTTGTATGAAGTCGTTGATAATAGGTGAATTTAACTATAATTAGGCCCTAAAGAACCGCCTTCTTGTATAGTTTTGATGATAAAAGTGATAAAAAAAATGCTCTGATTAGTGCTTTTCATGCTTTGCAGGTGATATATGACAAGAGAAGGCTATGGAGTACTTTTGGGATCAAATATGGAGAAAAAGAGGCCAATCGTAAAATTTTGCCAAGTGAACCAAGCGAAGCAGCTCAAGCCAAGCCTGAAGAAGGACTGCCGCAGTTCCACCGCAACCGCGGCAGAACCGCGGTAGAAAATGGTCGCGGATAAGTTGAGATTCAGAGAAGGTGTGTGGCCGCGGTTCGACCGCGATCGCGGCAGAACTGCGGCAGAGGCGGAAAAGTTCAGGGACTTAAGTGCAAAACACGGGATTTTTAGCCCAAAACCCTATTTTAAATACTAGACTTCGCCCAAAGGAGGCAAGGATTGTATTGGAGACTATTTTAGCAAGGAAAAAAATTGTGAGAGATCACCCAAAACATCTTTCTTCTTTTCTTTGATTTTTCTTGCAAGCTTTATGATGAATATTGTTTTAGTTAGTTTACCCATAGTTATGAGTAGCTAAATCCTTTGTCTAAGGTTTTGATGGAACCTATTGGGGGATGAACTTCTTGTTTATGTGAATACAAATTGCTAGTTCCAATCTCTATTTGTTCAACTATGTGTTTGTTGTAGTTAATTGACAGGATCCTCAATGAGCTGTGCCTATTTAGTGTGCATAACTCGGGAGAGAGTGCATATTTAGGTAATTGTTGAACAACACCACTCCCAAAGTATATGAGGGATCAATAACCGAGGGTTTTAAAGGCGGGATTAGGGATAACGAAGCCTTGGGTGTAATCTAAAGTGAATTATGTTAAATAAAGCAAGCTAGTGTATCTCGGGAGAGTGCAACTAGTAAATTACTGTGATTACTCGGGAGAGATTTACGGTAAGAAGAGCGTTCATGATTGATAGAGATGTGTTGGTAAATTTGTATGAAGCATAAACAGAAGGAGTTCCATCAATAGGGGAAATCATTACCTTAGCACTTTCTCATTATTGTTTACAGCTTAGCATCTTTAATTTGCAGCTATTAGTTACTGTTAATCTTAGTTATTAAAAACACCATCAACTGTGATTCTCAACGTTTGGGAAATTGACTCTAAAGAGTTTAGTAGGTCTAAATATAGTGATTGATAGGTTAATTCTCTGTGGATTCGACTCTGGGCATAATACTCAGGTTATATTTGCAACGTCCGCATTGTCCTTTTTATAAGGCATAGTTGGGCCTGATCAAATTTTGGCGTCGTTGCCGGGGAGTTAACAGAATTATCAATTACCATTGATAGAAATACAAAAATTCTTAGTGTGGTCAGTTTTCTCTCTACCCAATTTTTCATTGAAATTTTGACGGTTGTTGATTTGGTCGCACAAGTGTATGCCTAGAAATTCTACGAGGACTGGAGAACTACTTGAAGGACTCTCAGACCCCAAGAAAACATTTCGGACATTGAACCGTGCCAACAAAAGACTTCAACAATCCCAACAAACACACAAATTCGAAATTGACATGGGAGACGTAAACGACCCCAACGGAAACGTCAGGAATGAGCAAGTTGGCTTAAATGCCAGAGAAGTGGCACCTCCTGTGCCTGAGGGTGCAGTATATGACTGGGCACAACCCACAGCTGACAATCTGGCCACTGCCATTGTTGTGCCCGCAATACAAGCTGAATCGTTCAGATCACAAATAACATGCTGCACTTGTTGCAAAACAAGGGACTCTTTTCTGGGACGCAAATAGAAGATCCTCAGCAGCACTTGAAGAACTTCCTGTCTATCTGCAAAACTCAAAGGCAACCAACGTGACTCCGGAAGCAATCAGGCTGTTATTGTTTCCATTCTCGGTGACAGGAGCTGCTCAGGTCTGGCTAAACTCACTCCCCATAAACTCTATAGAAACTTGGGATGAGTTAGTCAAGCAATTTCACACAAGTTCCACCCGCCCAACAAAACTGCTCAACAAATTGATGAGATCGTGAGCTTCAAATAGAAACCAATGGAGACACTGCATGAGACATGGGGCAGGTTTAAAGGAATGTTGGTTATGTGTCCCCACCATAGTGTTCCAGAACAGATGTTGGGACAACGGTTTTACATGGGACTGTCAGACAGCATGAAGAATATTGTGGATGCCTCAGCTGGTGGGGCATTCTTGAGCAAAACCTGGAGAGAAGGCCAAAATCTGCTTGACAAGATGGCACAAAATTCGGGGTGGATGACCAGGAATGCACCTATCACTCCAGTGGTGCACTCAGTGCCTCTTGATCCCTCAAATACCATGGCTGAAAATATGGCGACCCTCCTGACACAGATGAGCATACTCACCAAAAAGGTTGAGGAATCAGGGCAGAAACAGCAAGTACATATTGTAGACACTACTAACGGGGGCTTGTGCACATCTTGCATTAGCCGGCCAATTGGTAATCCTTGGAACGCAGAACATGATCATCAGCATCAACACCCTGAGGACATGAACTATGTGTCCAACTATGGAGGCCAGAGACAGGGCAATCAGAACTGGGGCCAGCAAAATCAGCAGCAATACAGGCCGGCGCAGCCACAGTTTAACACAGGAAACATGGGAGGTATGAGACCCCCCAACAATATGGCACCTTATCCCAGGCCACAGGGGTACAACAATCACAATCAGCAGCAAGGGTATCATCCACCTCAGCAGCAGCATGGTGGAAGACAAGAAGATGG
>NW_017670729.1:235188-337125 GCF_001879085.1 Nicotiana attenuata | reverse complement strand
TCAGGACTTGGCCACAGTTACACTTACTCAGACCTGTAGTGTAGTGGTGACTAGGCCAATTGCAGAAAAGCTGTCTGACCCAGGGAGCTTTACAATTCCGTGCACTATTGGAAATTTCGCCTTTGCTAAGGCGCTCTGTGATTTAGGGGCCAGCATTAATCTTATGCCTCTGGCTATTTATAAGAGGCTGGGCATTGGGATAGCTAGACCCACCTCCATTTTGTTGCAATTGGCCGACAGGACTGTGAAGCGTCCATTTGGTATCCTTGATGATGTGCTGATTCAGGTAGGGAAATTCGTGTTCCCTGCAGATTTTGTGATCTTGGATTGCAAAGTGGATGAAGAGATTCCTATAATCTTAGGAAGACCATTCTTGGCCACGGGAAGAGCTCTGATTGATGTGAGACTGGGGAGCTTAAGATGAGACTCAATGATGAAGAAATAACATTCAATGTGTAGAAGTCTATGAGGCGACCAAGCGAGTTCGCCAATTGCTCTCTTATTGATGCCGTGGATGTAATAGTAGAGTCTGATGATGAGGTGTTGACTATTGAGGACCCCCTGTCTGCATGTTTGATGAACTTAGATGAAGTGAATGGGGAGGATCTAGCGGAATGGGTGTTGGCATTAGAAGGGTAGAGGGTTCTGGGATAGAAAAAAGGGAAACTCCTCCAGCCAAGCCATCTATTGAAGAACCACCAAAGCTGGAGTTAAAGCCTTTGCCCGCCCACCTCAGGTATGAATTTCTGGGGCCTGACTCCACATTACCTGTTATTATCTCATCTAGCTTGTTAGATGTGCAGGCTCAACAACTTTTACAGGTACTAAAGGAGTGCAAAACTGCCATTGGGTGGACCATGGCAGACATCAAGGGGATCAGCCCCACCTACTGCATGCACAAGATTCTGCTGGAAGAGGGTCACAAACCTTCCAGGGAACACCAGAGGAGGATGAACCCCAACATGAAGGAAGTGGTAAAGAAGGAGGTAATAAAATGGTTAGATGCGGGAATTATTTTTCCAATCTCTGACAGCAGCTGGGTGAGCCCAGTTCAATGTGTTCCTAAAAAGGGTGGCATGACGGTTGTGAAAAATGACAAAAATGAATTGATATCTACAAGAACCGTCACAGGTTGGAGAATTTGCATGGACTATTGGAAGTTAAATCTTGCCACCCGGAAAGACCATTCCCACTTCCCTTCATTGATCAGATGTTGGACAGACTGGCAGGGAGGTCACACTTCTGTTTCCTGGAAGGGTACTCCGGTTACAATCAGATCTCCATTGCACCGGAAGACAGAGAAGACCTCCTTCACCTGCCCTTATGGCAATTATGCCTTTAGACGGATGCCCTTTGGCCTATGCAATGCACCTGCAACATTCCAACGGTGCATGATGGCCATATTCACTGACATGGTAGAGGACATAATGGAGGTGTTCATGGATGACTTCTCAGTGGTGGGAATTCATTTGATGAGTGTCTGATAAATCTGACGCGAGTGCTGAAATGGTGCATCGAGACTAACTTGGTTCTGAATTGGGAGAAGTTCCACTTCATGGTACAAGAAGGTATAGTCTTGGGGCACCGGGTGTCAAGCAAGGGAATTGAGGTGGATCGTGCGAAAGTGGATGTAATAGCAAAGCTGCCTCCCCCAACCTCAGTCAAAGCAATCAGAAGCTTCCTTGGGCATGCCAGTTTTTACCGGAGGTTCATAAAAGACTTCTCCAAAATTGCCAACCCTCTCTGTAAGTTGTTAGAAAAAGATCACCCGTTTTTGTTTTCTGATGATTGCAGGGTAGCATTCGAGGATTTAAAAAAGAGACTGGTCACAGCACCCATCATTGTTGCCCCAACTGGGAGCAACCATTCGAACTAATGTGTGATGCCAGTGACTATGCAGTGGGGGCAGTGCTGGGCCAGTGGAAGGACAAACTGATGCACCCAATCTACTATGCTAGTAGAACGCTGAGTGGAGCCCAGTTGAACTATACTGTGACTGAAAAGGAGATGTTGGCTGTAGTGTTCGCGTTTGACAAGTTCCGATCCTACCTGATAGGGTCCAAGGTAATTGTATATACTGACCATGCAGCTCTCAGGTACTTAATAGAAAAGAAAGAATCTAAGACGCGCCTGATTCGTTGGGTGTTGCTATTGCAAGAGTTCGATCTTGAGATTCGTGACCGTAAGGGCACTGAGAATCAAGTCGCTGATCATCTATTACGACTTGAAGGAGCTGAAAATGTAGTAGAGGTTGAGGAAATCCTGGAAACTTTTCCAGACGAGCAGCTGCTCGCCACCACTCATCAGGAAGCGCCATGGTATGCAGACTTTGCTAATTACCTGGCCAGTGGTATAGTTCCTCACAACCTCTCATCGGTCCAAAGGAAAAGGTTTTATCGTGAAAGCCGCCAGTATTACTGGGACAAGCCTTATCTGTTTAAAATATGCCTTGATAATATGATCCGGAGATGCGTCCCCGAGATAGAGCAATTTTCTGTTTTGCAGGCTTGTCACGCATCGGCGTACGGTGGACACTTTGGAGGANATATACTCACAAGGTATACTCTGTTGGTATACTTATATACTCTGTTGGTATACTTATATCCATACAAAACTTCAATTCTGATTGATGGAAAAAGTGAGGATCCCGGGGCTCTAGTATCAGAGTTTGAAGATGCCCACGCACTTTACGGGGTTGATGATGAACCAATTACCAATAATGCTTTTGTGCATACGGTCTTTTTTGGGGGACCAGGTTCCAACAAATAACTTAATGACAATGTACTGTATTTTTCTAGTTAAGCCTAGTATTATAAAATTATTTCCATTTAAGCTACCCTTGTTTGCATCGTGGTCTCAGTTATAAATAAATGAAAGAAGTAAGTGTTGGTCGTACTTGCACTTGTGCTTATTTTTATCTTTATTCCCTGTGTATCTTTCGATTCGGTTTCAACTCCTCAGTCACCAAGCTCTTGATTCGGTTTTAACTGCTCCAGGCTAGAAAGACCCTTCTCTATCTTTAGCAGAACATATGTCAGTAACTTAAATGTAAAAGTGAAACATATAAGTTCCACTCATCCCAGACAAAAGAAAAAACATCTAACCATTTAAAGATGATACTTTTGTTTAAGCACTCCACATCCATGTTGTGCCATTCTTCTTTCAATGTACGTTTCTGATAACTAAAATGATTCTATACTCACATAGTATACTGATTTAGCATTCATATATACTATATTGGTATTATGTTTTACTGATAATAAAAAAGACAAACCAATACAGTTATATACTCGCATAGTATACTGATATATTATACTTATATACTATAGCAGTATCACTGATAAAAAACACACACAAACCAATACAATTCCATACTCGCATAGTATACTGATTTAGCATACTTATATACTATATAGGTATCACATAGTTTTTTACTTGAAAACATGCAGACGAACCTTCTTGGGCATGATTTATGAACCCGATATTGGCATTTTTCCCTTACGGCATACTGTTTCATAACGAGAGCCAGCAGGTTCTTGTCTTTGTAAATTTGTCCTTTTTCAACATTTTGATGAAATTGATCAGTTATTATGTTTGCATCATCAAGTTCTAAAATGGCGTCATCTCCTTCTTGCACATCAAACGTAGTAATCATATCAGTGTTTCCAAATTCTGCAATTTCTGATGAAATTGGAGCAACGTCGAAACTGGAGGTGCTTGCAGCTATAGTGTTTTTAGCAAACGACACACACAGGGGAAATGTTGTCATCCCTGCACTTGATTTTTTCAATTCCATGTAAACACTAACACTCATATCGCTGCAAATTGTAATTGGTGGATATCCTTGAGCAATAGCATACTGAATAACTATTGTTTTACTGTCCTTTTGCAGTTGGTTTGCAATTTCTCTGAGAAGTTGTTCAAATTTCCAATAGGTCTTTATTAGAATTGCATCAACATGAAAATTTATGAAATTATTGTTATCATCCTATTCTCCACTATGTTGCAGCAGAATTGGAATATTTTCCATGATTCTAAAGTTATAATCACTTTTATGTCCAAAATTGAATCTCAACAATGGAAATTTCAACAGTGTTCGAAATTTCAACAAAACAACAGTGAAATCAAACCTCTAGATCTCCAGATCTCCAAACCTAGATTAGAATTTTCAGCTAAAATTCAGAAGTTTAGCTCCGAAATCAAAATCAAATCAACAGCGAAATCAAAATCTAAAGAGAACAGCGAAATTAAAATCCGAATCAGCATCTTCGATCTGTTTTTTCACACTTACTGCTCTTCGATCGGTGGAAATCTCAATTTTGTGCGCTAATTCTCTGAAATTTTGAGGAGCTTCTGCGTTTTTCTACGTTTGTGCGCAAATTTTCTGAAATTTTGAGCAGCTTCTGCGTTTTTATACGTAGGGCATTAAAAGCGTGGGTAGTTATTTTATTATTGCCGTTTATTTATTAAATGGGTAGGACTTGTAATTATTTAGTAGGTAGAATTCTTTAATGGGTAGGGCAGGGTAAATAGTTTCACTTTTATATATAGTCCTGTCTTTTCCCCAATTTTAAAATGACAGTCCTGTTCACAACTTGCCCCTTCTCGCTCTAATTTTAAATTATGGAAATGGCCAATCTTGTATTATAAGAAAGAGAGAATAGGGGAGAGAGGATAGAAAAAAGGAAAAGGGTGTAATTAAATTCCTTGATAATGGATTGGGAGCTTTTTAAGGTGGATTGTATATATTTTGTAATAAAAATGTGTTTAGGTCGGATAAATACCAAAACATGGACATTTTTCGTAATAAGGTTTCAAATAGAGTATAGGAATGAAAAAAATCCTAGAAGGGGTAATATATCTGCTAAAAATTTGGTAGTATGTTTTCATTATCTTTTCCCTTGTTAGTCAAATTCTAGTTTGATGTAATGCACTTAGCTTTGGATTACATGTATTGAACAATATGCTTGATTCCTTGAACATGCCGAAGTTTCATTTTTTTTGGCGGAGCAATGTTTAGCAAAGAATAAACTTGAAAAGGGTCAAATATATCTTGAGAAAAGGTTTAAATGTACCCCTCGTTATACTTTGAGTCCAAATATACCCCTGCCGCTGATAATAGGTGAATTTAACTATAATTAGGCCCTAAAGAACCACCTTCTTGTATAGTTTTGATGATAAAAGTGATAACAAAATGCTCTGATTAGTGCTTTTCATGCTTTGCAGGTGATATATGATAAGAGAAGGCTATGGAGTACTTTTGGGATCAGATGTGGAGAAAAAGAGGCCAATCGTAAAATTTTGCCAAGCAAAGCAGCTCAAGCCAGGCCTGAAGAAGGACTGCCGCGGTTCCACCGCGACCGCGGCAGAACCGCGGCAGAAGACGGTCGCGGATAAGTTGAGATTCAGAGAAGGTGTGTGGCCGCGGTTTGATCGCGACCGCGGCAGAACCGCGGCAGAGGCGGAAAAGTTCAGGGACTTAAGTGCAAAACACGGAATTTTTAGTCCAAAATCCTATTTTAAATACTAGACTTCGCCCAAAGGAGGCAAGGATTGTATTGGAGAATATTTTAGCAAGGAAAACAATTGTGAGAGATCACCCAAAACATCTTTCTTCTTTTCTTTGATTTTTCTTGCAAGTTTTATGATGAATATTGTTTTAGTTAGTTTACCCATAGTCATGAGTAGCTAAATCCTTTGTATAAGGTTTTGATGGAACCTATTGGGGGATGAACTTCTTGTTTATGTGAATACAAATTGCTAATTCCAATCTCTATTTGTTCAACTATGTGTTTGTTATAGTTAATTGACAGGATCCTCAATTAACTGTGCCTATTTAGTGTGCATAACTCGGGAGAGAGTGCATATTTAGGTAATTGTTGAACAACACCACTCCCAAAGTATATGAGGGATCAATAACCGAGGGTTTAAAGGCGGGATTAGGGATAACGAAGCTTTGGGTGTAATCTAAAGTGAATTGTGTTAAATAAAGCAAGCTAGTGTATCTCGGGAGAGTGCAACTAGTAAATTACTGTGATTACTCGGGAGAGATTTACGGTAAGAAGAGCGTTCATGATTGATAGAGATGTGTTGGTAAATTTGTATGAAGCATAAACAGAAGGAGTTCCATCAATAGGGGAAATCATTACCTTAGCACTTTCTCATTATTGTTTACAGCTTAGCATCTTTAATTTACAGCTATTAGTTACTGTTAATCTTAGTTATTAAAAACACCATCAACTGTGATTCTCAACGTTTGGGAAATTGACTCTAAAGAGTTTAGTAGGTCTAAAGATAGTGATTGATAGGTTAATTCTCTGTGGATTCGACTCTGGGCATAATACTCAGGTTATATTTGCAACGTCCGCATTGTCCTTTTTATAAGGCATTGTTGGGCGTGATCAAATTTTGTGCCGCTATACTTTGAATCCAAATGTACCCCTATCTTTATACTATTGGTTAAAATACACAATTTTTCCGTTAAGTTTGTCTTAAGTGAACATCCAATCTTACGTGGCACTGACATTTGATGAGGCGGATGGCACATGGCTTGCCACCTCAGTGCCCCTAACCCATTTTATCCCTCCTATTTTTTTTTCCACCACTAAAATTTCCTTGCTCCCACCACTATTGCCACCATTACCGCCAACATAAAAACTATTGTATTTCAAATTTTAGTCTTTTATATATTGATTAGGGGGTAGAAGTGGGATGCCATGTGTCACCCACCTCATCAAATATCAGTGCCACGTAGGATTGGATGTCCACCTTGGACAAGCTTAACAGAAGAGGGGTAAATTTTAACCAATAGTATTATGTCAGGGATATATTTGGACCCAAAATATAACGAAAGGTATATTTAAATATTTTCTCATAGTAGAAGGGTATATTTGACCCTTTGCCGAAGAATTAATTATAGGAACATATTTCACAAGGGAGGATAGGTGATAGAGGCAGTAACTTTAGTATTTTCTTGGTCGGTTGTCTGAGGCTTTTTCAGTGGATTATCACCCATCCATGTTTCTTGTTAGGAATTCACTTTTTCGTGTTAGTTACGTTGTTACCTATATAATGTGAGAACCACTCATTCAAATTTATTCCGACACATTCGAAATTTAAATTAGACCATGCACGCAAGTCATAATACACAATAGAAAGTTACTGAAGACCTCGAATTACTGAACGAAACCTTAAAGCTCAAAACGATCGCACGAACAACTCACGCGCCATTATTAACCTATTAAAATTTGACTTCCATAAAAAGAATTCCTCTTCAATTTACTATTGTTTGCTTTCAAAAAAAGGTCAGAATAGAGCTTTATAAGTTACTTGCAATGTCGGACCAATTCTACAACTCCATTTGACAAACACAAAAAACCAGATGGCATTAAACATATCGCTATTGACAAAATTTGAAGGCAATTTCAATCTAACATTCTCCAAGTACAAGAAGAAAAACGACAAACTTAAATTCCTTTTATGAAGGAAAATCTCACCGTACTTTTATCATAATGTTTTTGCATTGCTTAATTATTATGCCGTGCCCAATTTTGCGCACCTTCTCTAAATGTTTTAATTTGTGTTTTGTTTTCGGTCAAATTTTCTTTTATATAAATAATGAAATCATTAATACAGAAATGGACAAGTAACAAGTGTTCACAGAATCATTACAGATTGCAATTTTATTTTATTGCTAATTTTCCTTATTATTGGGCTATATATCCCATTAATTCAGTCCCAATATTTTACCATAGTACCCATAATAATAACAATAATAGCATTTCAAAAAAATTAGGAAATGATCTGAGAATAGATTTAATCATAAGTATAAACAAGATAAAAATTGTCTTTCTCTTAATTTGTTAGAATGGACAAATAAACATAAAAATATATAGTATAGTAGACAAGTAAAAGTGAACGAAGATAGTAATTTGGTTTAAGGACTAATTATGCACGGGTTATGATGTAGAGCGTGTTTATATGGTGCTAATTAATGTACGAATAGTTATGTGGTGAATAATAATAAATTGTTATGTGGAGATTAATTACTAATAGCGTTATTTTGTGTTTAGTTACTCCTACATGAATTACTAGCCGCGTATTCTGATTTCATACTTTATCATGCATAAAATATTACATCAATACATAACTTATACAAATATTATCAATATGAGTTCAATAAGACAAACCAAACACTGCACTAAGTTATGCAATGATTATTTTTTCTTGTGCATCCAACTAAACATGGTATTACTTACAGAAAATTCTATGTGGGCATCATTTTTGTTAGTGTGTCAAACCAAACGACCCCAATTAACTAGAGAGAAAAGAGACAACAACAACATATCCAACATAATTTCACAAGTAAGATCTGTACTAGAGAGAACGGAAAATATTATTACTATTGCGATTTGGTTGGTTCGTCGGGAGAAGTAGATATGACATCAATTTATATCTTTGTAGTTTGTACTAGTAACTACATCTATGTATACTACTTCATCCCATATCTACATTAAACCAACTAAACATCTCATATCCCAACCATATGAATCGAGTGGGTGATGACGCTACAAAAAAAAAAAAAATCAGACTTAACTACAAACTTCGTCGTTAATTTATTGCTGAATAGCTCGTAGCTAACAAAACTTCTTAATAATATGTCGTTAATGTGTCGCAAAATAGGATTACCAATAAATTTTTCTGTTTAGCAACAAAATTTGTTTGTCGCTAATATTTTTTTTTACTAGTGCATGCTAGTGAAGAGTGGTCCAAAAAATTTGTTTGTTGCATTGAACATCCTCACAACTTAAAGGTGATGGAGATGAAAAATGCAATGACTAAAGAGTAATTGGACACCAAAGACATCCCCTTCCTATTCACGATATTGATTACTAAAATGAAAAGAAAAATACCTTTTTTATTTATTAATTAATCAATCAATCCCAACTTTAAAGAACAATAATAAGCAATCAGGCTAAAGGAGTGAACTTCGGCTTTAATGGGACTACATTTGTTGAGTTGTTTTTCCTTACGTGACATTCAACAAGAAAAACACAAAGAATCCACTCGCATTTAATCATTGCCTATGCCCCTTTTACCTCATCCCCATATTGTCAATGGATAAAAGAATTACCCAGTTTTGTCAAAAGCCGCAGAAAGGCGTGACCTTCTTTTCAGACCCTTGAACACTCCACTTCTCTATGATAATAATCACTCCATTTAGTTATCTTGCAATTAGTTATACTGAGATTAATTATGTTAGAATTAGTTGTTTTGATATTACCTTTTATTGACGGTTTGGTATGTTATATTAATCCTAAGATTGTTAATTTTATTATTTTATTCTGAAATTATTATTCCATCCTCTGGTAGATATAAGTTATCTCGATACTATTTTTAATCTTGGGATAATTTATCCCAGGATTAGTAAACAGATAAGGGATAAGACAGTAATAAATTATTATCTCAGAATTATTTTTACTTATCCATCGTACCAAACACCTCTTACAATATTTCACAAAGTTTGCGGGGTTATAATACCATATTATTAAATATGAAATTGAAAGCATTTTAAATATATAAATTTATCATTCTTGTTCAAAACAGATTAAAAAGAAAATATTATGAAATAAAATAAAATAAAATAGCGTGAGCAAATGATATATGTTGGGTGTGCAAACAAAGTTTAATATTGTTAGCAGAATAGACTGAGAGTTTGCATATAAGGTGTAGGGATCTCTTAATGTGTGAGGTGTTTCGGGAAAAATCGTGCGAGCTTGGCCCAAAGCACAACATCACACTATATAAGGGTATCGAGAGACCCGTGGATCATGGTAGTGGGACATGTGAAACTTAGTTCTAAGGGAAGATTGTTGAGCGTAGGAACAAAGTTTCATATTGATAGCTGGAGAAATTGAGGTGTAAAAATATTTTAATGGCGTGAGGCCTTTTGGAAAAAAACAGTACGAGCTGAATACGAAGAAGCCAATATCATACCGTATAAAAGTATCTTGTGGCTGGTTTAGCCCAACAATATCGTCTAAAAAATCCAATAATTACATAAATGGATATTAACGAAACTCTTAAATATCAGTTGTTTAAGTTTGTTTCAAAATATTTAATGTTTTAAAAATAACATGAAATAATTTATTACTTTTTTTTTTCTCATTCACCGATTACTAATCTAATTAGTGGGATATTAATTTAGTGGTTATCGTTTTAAGAGGGATAAAAGTAATTTATACAAATATTTCTTATAATTAAGACTCCATCCCCCACTTGTGAGATTATACTAAATATGTTGTTATTGTGTAGTTGTTGATTAAGACTCCATTTATAACCGGAACATTCTCGTTTCAAAAGATTGAAATTCGAAGCCTCTAATTATGTATAGAAGGCTTCAGTTATCTTATTATTATTTTGTTGTTGTTAATGTGTCTTTCTTTCATGACTTTTTATACTTTCGTAGTTTCTTTAAAAAAAATATTGTGGCTATATGTTTTTTTAGTCAATGGTCTATCAAAAATTATTTGTCTACCTTATAACAGGCTCAAGAGCGAAGCTACATAGTCAATTGACCAACTTTTATTGAAAAAATATACGATATATATAAGTGAAATATAAAATTTTAGAGATATATGTAACATATATGAAACATACTTTATCGAAGAATTATTTTTAATTCTTTAAAGTTAGAACACCCTTGATAAAAAATTTGGCTTCGTCCCACTCGTGAAATTATAAAAATAAAAATGTTATTGTTGTTTTTGATTATGAATCTTATTCATGGTAGGTAAATATAAATCATCTCAATTCTCATCAATTTCCTACTGGTGCTAATAAAAACAACTTTCCTGGGAAGAAGGAAAAGGTAGAAACGGACCAACAGAAAAGAAAAAAGAAATATAAAATAAAAAAATAAAATTACCAATAGGCACCCACAAAGCCACAGTGCACAGCGTAACACATGGCGTTAGTCTTGTCAGTATTGCTTCTTCTTCTCTTTGTTCTGAAACAACAATATTTACGCTCCTCTCTTCCCCACTGCCAAAACATACTCCATTAGCAGCAGCAGCCACCTTCATTCTTCTCTCATGTCAACGGCTACTTTTCTTCTCTCTCCGCCGTTAATGGTGGCAGCAGCATTTACATTTACATTGCTTTGTGTTAGCCATTTTTCCATGGCGTTAGCCGATAATGTAACGGAAACGGAAATGGCAGCGTTAATGTCATTCAAAAGGAATTTAGAAGACCCACTTGGTGCATTAGACGGTTGGGATATTTCAACGCCGTTAGCGCCATGTGATTGGCGTGGTATTCTTTGTGACGGAGGTAGAGTTCGTGAACTCCGCTTACCTGGACTACAACTCAGTGGCCGGTTAACTGACCAGCTTGCTAACTTACGCCAGTTGCGTAGGTTAAGTCTTCACTCTAACAATCTTAATAGCTCTATCCCACGCTCTTTAGCTCAATGTGCTTTGCTACGCGCCGTTTACTTACATTACAACTCTTTCTCCGGCGAACTTCCGCCGGCGATTTCTAACCTCACTAATCTTCAAGTCTTAAACCTAGCTCACAATTTTCTCTCCGGCCATATCTCCGGTAATGTCCCTGCGAGTCTCCGGTTCCTCGACCTTTCTTCTAATCTCTTCTCCGGCGGCATTCCAGCTAACTTCTCCGCCGGTTCTCAGCTCGAACTCTTAAATTTGTCGTTTAACCGGTTCTCCGGTGAGATACCGGCGAGTATTGGAGCTTTACAGAAGTTAGAGTATCTCTGGCTTGATTCTAATCAACTCTACGGGACTATACCTTCAGCAATAGCCAACGTATCCTCATTAATACACTTGAGCACTGGTGATAATAATCTGCAGGGATTAATCCCCGCTACAATCGGTTCACTTTCGAGTTTACAAGTAATTTCGCTGTCGCGAAATCAGCTATCTGGGGTGGTCCCTGCTTCATTTTTCTGTAATGGGTCATCAGTCAATGCTCCTCATGCTATTAGGATCATTGAGTTGGATTTTAATGCACTCACGGGTTTAACTAAACCTGCAAACGCAACGTGTTTAAGTGCTTTAGAGGTCTTGAGTCTTCACGGGAATCACATTAATGGTGTTTTTCCTGACTGGTTGATGAGTTTTTTGTCATTGAAGGTTCTTGATTTGTCTGGGAATGCAGTTACTGGAACTTTGCCTAATACTATAGGGAATCTGAAGTCTCTTGAGGAGCTTAGATTGGCTAACAATACCTTAACTGGTGAAGTTCCTGAGAGTATAATGAATCTTGCTTCATTGGGGGTACTTGACCTTGGTGGGAATAGGTTTTCTGGTTTGATTCCACAGTTCTTGGGTAATTTAACTAGTTTGAGGATGTTATCTGTTAGTAGGAATAATTTCTCTGGGCTGATTCCAGCCAGTTTGGGGAGTCTTTATCAGCTTGAGTTTTTGGATTTAAGCATGAATAAGTTGAATGGTAGTTTGTCTCAAAACCTTGTGCTGCTTAGCAATTTGACTACTTTGAATTTGTCTAGTAACAGGTTTTCTGGTGAAATTCCTAGGGAAATTGGTAGCATGCATGGGTTAGAGGTTTTAAATGTGAGTAATTGTGGGTTTTCAGGGAACATTCCGGGTAGTATTGGGAGTTTGTTGAGGCTGACAACTCTTGATATGAGCAAGCAAAACATATCTGGTGAATTGCCCTTTGAGATTTTTGGGTTGCCAAGTCTAAGAGTTGTTGCATTACAAGAGAACATGTTAACTGGAGATGTTCTTGAGGGTTTTAGCAGTTTATCTGGTTTGGAATATTTGAATCTGTCATCTAATGCCTTTTCTGGGCAGATTCCTAAGACATATGGGTTCCTTACATCCTTGGAAGTGCTTTCTATGTCGAATAGTGGTATTAATGGCTCGATTCCAGCTGAATTGGGCAACTGTTCTGGCCTTCGAGTGCTTGAGCTTCGAAGGAACCATTTAAAAGGTCAAATTCCGGAGGATTTCTCACGTTTATCTCGTCTAACAAAGCTTGATTTGGGTGAGAATGGTTTAAGGGGGGAAATCCCCGAAAACATTTCTAATTGCTTGTCTTTGGATATTCTCTTGTTGGATTCGAACCACATCTCAGGCCACATACCAGAGTCATTGTCAAGATTATCAAACTTGGAAATGCTGGATCTTTCTTCAAATAATTTGAATGGATCAATTCCTTCAAATCTGTCTCTAATTTCCAGCCTGAAATACTTAAATGTTTCCCATAATCATCTTGAGGGTGAGATTCCAGAGGCGTTGGGTTCTCGGTTCAAGGATCCTTCTTTATTTGCTGCCAATAAAGATTTGTGTGGAAAGCCATTGACAGAGTGCAATAAAGGCAAGAGGAGAAGAAAGAAGTTGATTTTGTTTGTTGTATTGGCTGCAGTAGGGGCTTTTCTAGTGGCCGTATGTTGCTGTGGGTACATCTATGGCCTTATACTTTGGCACAAGAGGTCAAGAGGAGGTGCATCTGAAGGGAAGAAGCGAAGCCCAGGCCGTGCAAGCTCAGGAGGAGAAGGGGGTCGTGGAAGTGGGGAGAATGGTGGTCCAAAGCTTGTTATGTTCAACAACAAGATCACTTATGCAGAGACCTTAGAAGCAACAAGGCAATTTGATGAGGAAAATGTGTTGAGCCGTGGAAAATATGGCCTGGTATTCAAAGCCACTTACGCAGATGGAATGGTCTTGGCTGTCCGTCGCCTTCCTGATGCGTCAATTGAAGTGAACACATTCCGCAAAGAAGCTGAATCCCTTGGCAAGGTGAAACATAGGAATCTGACTGTCGTCCGTGGATATTACGCAGGACCGCCACCTGATGTCCGGCTTGTTGTATACGATTACATGCCTAATGGAAATCTTGCCACACTTTTACAAGAAGCATCTCATCAGGATGGCCATGTCCTCAATTGGCCAATGCGCCACCTGATCGCTCTTGGCATTGCTCGTGGCTTAGCTTACCTTCATTCAGTTACAGTGGTTCATGGGGATGTAAAGCCACAAAATGTATTGTTTGATGCTGATTTTGAAGCCCATCTTTCTGATTTTGGTTTAGATAAACTAAGCCTAGTAGCAACACCAGTAGAGGCTTCAACATCATCCACCCCAGTCGGAACTCTAGGCTACATAGCACCTGAAGTAACATTAACTGGAATACCTACAAAAGAAGCTGATGTATACAGTTACGGAATCGTACTGTTAGAGATACTAACAGGAAGGAAACCAGTAATGTTCAACGGGGACGAGGACATTGTCAAGTGGGTAAAGAGACAACTACAAAGAGGTCAAATTTCAGAATTGCTCGAGCCGGGGTTGCTTGAATTGGACCCTGAATCATCAGAATGGGAAGAGTTTTTGTTAGGAGTTAAAGTTGGTTTGCTTTGCACAATGCCTGATCCTTTAGAAAGACCATCAATGACTGATGTTGTATTCATGCTTGAAGGTTGCAGAGTTGGTCCTGATATTCCTTCTTCAGCTGATCCTACAACTCTTCCTTCACCAATGTGATGAAAATTCAAATTCTTTTTTCCCACTAAAGGAAACTTCAAGATCCAATGAATCAAATTCAAGAAAATTTCCTTCATTTGCTTAGTTCAATGTTCATGTATCTCTTCAATTGTCATTCATTGTCATTAAGTTTGTTTCTTTTAAGAAAAACAAAAGTTTGTACATTGTTTATTCTAGAGTGATTAATTATTCATGTGCATGTATTAATTAAACTTCAGTTCCTCAGAGGGTTTTGCAATTGTTTGACCCTTTTGTGTTTACAAATAAAAACCTCAACAGATTATACTTAAGCAGGAGCAAATGTATAATTCATTAGGCACATTGTTCTGTTGAAATTGATAATAAAATGTGTGAATCATATCAAAAGATAATGGATAATGTTATTGACCAACGTAATTAAAATCTTAGTGAGTAACTTTTGTGAGAGCGTTTAGCACGAAAATATAATAATCTTCTTAATTGAATTTTTATAAATATCACCAACCATTAGTAGTCGGTGGAGCTGCAATATTAGCTACGATTTCAAATGAATTAGTATTTGTATTAGAAAATCCATTAAAACATATAATTATTTAATTGCGAATGCAGTAACTAAAACGAGCTACGATTAAGCAAGTTCAGAACCCATAAAGTTCAAATCATGGCTCCACCTCTATCAATAATCCTAAGGTTTGTCTAAGGTCATGTTGTTTTATCTCTTTCAAACTTGCTCGACTTTTATTTTTATTTTACACCAAATTATTAGTGCGTCCATGAGCCGAGGGTCTTCGAAAACAGCCTCTCTACCTCCACGAGGTAGGGGTAAGGTCTGTGTATACACTATCCTTCCCAAACCTCACTCGTGGGATTATACATGGTATGTTGTTACTCCCTCCGTTCCACAATAAATGACCAATTTGATTTTTTATTTTGGTCCAAAATAAGTGTCCATTTATATAATCAAGAAAAAATTCAATTTGTTTTTCCAAAATTACCCTTATGTACGTATTCCTAAAAAGTCATTTACTCCTTTCATTTGAGAAGAGAAGTAAGTGCTACTATAATTATGGAGTAACATTTAATGAAGGGTAGTTAGTCACACTAACTATTTTCATCTAAAATTTAGTATTTTTTTTAATGAGTGTGCCCAAAACAAATTGGTTACTTGTTATGGATCGGAGAGAGTATTGTTGTTTGTTGTACCAAATTATTAGTGCAATATTTAAGAAGAAAAAATAATTAATTGTACTCCTAATTATGTAGTGTACTTTTTAGATAGTATTACGGATTTGGGGGAATATGGTAGGACCAATAATGAATTCCCGCCAAAAGAGAGAGGGATTTAATGAATAGAAATTAGAGAGAGAATAAAGTACAAGTGGGCAAATATTGAAAGAGGGAAAATAAGAAAGTAGCCGTTAATGTGACAGTGAAAACTGAAACCAGTCGTCTTTTATTTTTATGGGAAAAGGAAATTTTGTAGGAGTGGGGTCACAGAGTCCCAGGCGTTACGATCCGTGTATTTGTCGTTATTATTTTGGGGAGTAATACTATTATTACTTTATTTATTTGGTGAGTAATGCGAAATAAGCTACGGCTTTGACCAGTTATGTGGTCCTCTATCCCGTCTTATTGTGATACTTCCGTCGGTTCACAATAAGTGTTTAATTTACTTTTGGTATGCTCATTAAAAAAATATTAAATTCTATACAAAAATATCTACTATGACTAAATTACTCTTAATTAAATATTTAATGTGAGGAGTAAGAAAACTTTTTAGGGATATGTACATAGTGGTTATTTTGTAAAAACAAATTGAATTCTTTTTAGATTACATAACTGGACACTTATTTTGAACCAAAATAAAAAAGTAAATTGGACACTTATTGTGAACCGGTGGGAGTAAATTTATTTTAGATATATTAGTACTTGTTTTTAAACCGATTGGGTTACTATTATATACTACTCCCTCCGTTCACTTTTACTTGGCATATATATTAAAAATAGATTTGCATTTTCACTTGTCACTTTACGCATGTCAAGATAAGACAAAAAAAAATTCTTGTTATACCCAAAGTATTTATTACTCATTTCAAATTATTTTCTCAAATTTAGTAAAATATGCATCAATCAATATGGGTATTATGGTAAACTATGCACTTCATTTATTATTTCTTAAAGGGTATAAAAAGTCAAAACGTGTCAAGTAAAAGTAAACGGAGATACTAATATTGACGCAACTCTTTCTTTTAAAACTCCCTTAGATTCATTTTTGTATGACGCAATGATTGAGTACAAAACATAAGAGAGAAAAAAAGACTTTTTATACGTATTAAAAGTACTCTTAGAACTTTAAATCTTAAAATATATTATAATATTTCTATAGTTATAAGAGTATGTCATTACAAATAACGTTATAGAATTCTTAGATATAAGGTGTGTCATTCTTCTTCGAAAAGATTAAAAAAGAATCATATAAAATAAAACAAAAGAATGACTATTATTGTTCGAAGGATTAAATAATTGTCTTACTCGTAACAATCTTTTAGATAATTGAATTTGCAATAAAATGTTATTCGTGGTATTTTGTAATATTTCTAATATGACACTTTTGTTTTAAGAAGATAAAATTACATTTCAATCGTATTTTTCATTTTAATCATCTTGTTTTAATTATATAAGCAATTCTTATTTATCATTCCATTTTCTTGAAAAGACAAGCTTATCCAGAATCTTGTCTAGTCTCACCTCAACTGTGCCCTGCTCATGCCGACTAAAATTACAGGCTCAATATCGATCTCTAGTGTAGTATAATAAGAAATCATCTTTCTCTTATTACTGTATTTACTAATACATGGATAAGATTAGATTAAAATAAAATAAAAAAATACACTTAACACAAGCAATCAATGTATAGCAATTTCTACCAATAACAATTGTCACATTACTTTTCACTACATAAATAATCTATACTGTATTTATTTCTGGCCTTTTAGATTCCCCACTCATTTCCCTCTCTACAATACTTCTACAAAAGGGACAACGGTAAATGAAATAGAAGCAGAAATATAAATAGAAAAATACGACAACAACAACAAATTCAGTGAATTCTTACAAGTGAGATGTGGGGAGGGTTATGTATACGCAACAGAGGGAGACCTACACTATAGGTAAGGGGTCATGGGCACTCGAAAACTTCGGAAAAACTCCAAATATACTTGCAAATCTCTTTAAAAAATAGTCAGATATTAGCATAAACCCCCGTACCAATCTATATGAACAGTAATAAATTTATATTGAATGTCATAATATCGCCGCAACCTCCAAATTCTGGGTCCGCCTCTGGTACGCAAACGTTATCCTTATCCTAGGAGCGCATAGAATCTATTTCCGATAGACCCTAGAATATGGATAGAAAAATGCTGAACCAAAACCGAGTCTTGTGAATTTCTGACTCCGCGTAAATTATTACTGTCATCAGAACAGAGGCTAGAGCAGCAGTAAGTACTTTGACTGAGGTGATGGGTCTCTGTCAAATATATTTATATCGCTGTAATATTTAACCTATGGTGAATCTTTATTGCGTAGTGTATTTAAATTCTGATTCACTACTTTTGAAAAAAGCTACCCTTCTTTGTCCTTTTGAGTTAGATTCTTTACCCAAGTCGACAAGATATTCAGATTGTTACCTAGACTAACCATCTACGTACGTTATTTTTACTGCTTTTGTAATTACCAACTTTTAATATTAAAAGTTACATTAAATTTTTAAGAAAATGATCGCGTAGAAGCAGCTAACGGTCAAAATGGCATACTGGAATTATGCGTTTGGAGGATTGCGTACTTGTGATTTGTGAAAAGTGTCCAGATACATATATATAAATAAGAAATACAATCTGAGTTTACAGCAAACCAGTAATAAATATATAACATAAATTTTTTAGTATTATTAAACTTTCAATACTTAACTATGATAAATTGGATGTGATTTGCTCGTGATATTAAATTAAAATCTAAAAAGTTAAATCTCTTAAAGTTTACTCATATACCATGTGAATACAGTGGCATCACGTACCATTGTAAAACATGAAAAGAAACAAATTTCAAATATTAGAATTTAAAAAATAACAATGATTCATGTTCAAGGAAAGGAAAATGGAAAAAAGAAATCTAATTCTTTTGTTAACTAAACAAACTTGAAGAGTTGAAGTAAACACAGACTAAACTAGGATTTTAAATTTATGGATTCAAAATTTTAGAACAACGATTTCAAGTACTAATGACTTAGTTTTGAATCTAGTATTTGCATATGTATCAAAAATTTCTCAACACAAATACACTATTTGAATAAATATTACATTCTTGTAACGGTGTAGCTCGAGTTCTCCGTCCACCCTGGAAGTAAATACTACATTAGTGTAACGGTGTAACTTTTTTATTTTTTAAAATGACTCTATGATACTATATCTACTAGTATATCATACACAATGCACGCTAATGAAACTAACAGCAATGTCCCTCTCTTTTAGACAGATTTTTACAAATACAGATTGAGCAGTCTACAAGCATATTGATGAAAATATATTATTATATGGGTCTAGTTTACAAATACAGATTGAGCAGTCTACAAGATTGAGAAATCGTACTTAACTCTTTATGGCCCTTTACTCATCTGTTCTGAGATGATGCAGTTATTAGTTGTTTTATAAGC
Organism: Nicotiana attenuata; assembly: GCF_001879085.1. NCBI lineage: Eukaryota > Viridiplantae > Streptophyta > Magnoliopsida > Solanales > Solanaceae > Nicotiana > Nicotiana attenuata. The sequence goes on along the minus strand of NW_017670729.1, from coordinate 317,907 downwards.
TTCCTCGTAATAGAACTACTATCTATTCCATTTTATATGATACTAACATTTCTTTTTTTAAGTCTTGGTTGGGGTTTGTTTACAATTTTACTATTTTAATTCAATAATAAGTAAGCCTCTGGCCGTCGTTGAAACTGTTTGACTCAATGATAACTAACATGGGTAGAAACAAGTCCAACCGCAACACGTATGTGGTTGCCAATTTTCTTTTATATTTTCCAACAGAATTTTTCTTTTTCCAAATTTAGTTTCTTTCTATTCTCTGCAGATAGCGTATAGGGAAGTATTCCAGTAATGAAGCATTAAAGTCACAGGAGGTTACTGAAACTCAAATGTCTATTATTACAATTTGAGTTTACCTTCCATTTCTTCTCCATTTTTCAAGTTTCTGAATCTTTCTTTATTTTTGCAAGACACTTTAGCCGGACCGCCCGCTTACTCGCGGAAGTTTTGAGTTCAACTCTCAACAAGAGCATTATATTTGGATCCGATCATACCAGCACGAACGCACCGGATCAGAACTCCGAAGTTAAGCGTGATTGGGCAAGAATAGTACTAGGATGGGTGACCCCATGGGAAGTCCTCGTGTTACATCCCTTTTTTCCAAACTCCACTTGTGGGATTCCACTGGGTTGTTGTACTTTAGCCAAGACCGTCCTAGTTGGATGAATTAAAGATCTCTAGGTTCATAGATTTCAACTCATCATCGTTCAACACAATTCTAGAGAATGAGCTGCAATAAATGTAATACATTCACCTTTTGGACGCCTAAAATTAAGATGCAAATGAATGCTCTTTATGTTACCTGAGTTATTCAGACTGCAGCAGAGTAAACTACCACCCCAAACTTACATGAAGCATGCAGCAAGGATGGAAATGAAAATTCTAGAGATAGAGAAGGCAAGGACCAGAAACAATTACAAATGCTTTAAATTAAAGTTGAGATCAAATAATACATGCAACATTTTACAAAAAATCCATTGTTGTCACTGAAAAATGGAGCATCAGAAAAACTGATATCTTTATTGAGAGATCTAATCTACAGCTGATCTGCACGTAACCAATTCTTCTAGCCACGCAAACAAATACATAATCTTGGAGCCCAAAACAAAACAAAATGTGATTTAACAGCCAAACTCACTCGTCCAACGAGGAAGCACACAAAGATACTACACAAATATGGAACAAGAGAGGATCTTTCTCTACTCTGCTCTAGATTGACCAGCGCGAGAAGAGAGGATGATGCCGACAATAAGGCCGTAAAGAGCCAAGGCTTCAGCGAAAATAAGAATCAGAATCATCCCAACGAAAAGCTTTGGCTGCTGTGCATTAGCTCTGCAAATAACAAAAGGGAAGCAACCAGCAATTAATTGGTTTCTCTCTCACCTCAAGTCCAAGGGAAGCTCCATCCACAGTGAAGGATAAACGAAGTCAGCAGTACCATTGAACGCTACATAAGAAAGGGTAACATACTACAAAAAGAGGCATAATTATAATGCAGTGAGGTCATGATTTTCAACCCTACACTAGTCAACCAACAAAACCCACACCATGACTACAACATGAGACTGCAACATTTTAAATACCAACTCAGTAAAGCCACCAAGGCCTAGAAGTCTGATAACTTAGCAACACTAGAGCCCCCTTTTTATGAAAACAAAAAGAGAAGTACAATCTTTAAAGGTGAACCCAAGCATGCAGAATTAGCTATAGCCGAGGTTCTAACCACCCTTCTCCAATGTCCTCCCTTTGCACCGTACCCATTTACAACAATCATCCATGTCCATTCCCGTAATTAATCCCACATCTGCCACCGGAGTAATGTTATCTAATCAAGCCATGTAGAACAGTATATATCTTAAACAGAACAACAATAGATGAACTTCAATCCTTCCAGGGTCTATATATTCACAAAAGGTTATCTACTACTTTTATCACCAAAAAAAAAAAAAAAAACACGGTCAATCACATGCAAATTAAGATCAAGCAATTTTCAATGAGGCCTAAGTTGTAAAGGAGAGAGAAACAAACCACAAACATTGTTATTCTCCCATCTCTCAGTAGTGCCGGCAATTTTTACCCAAATATGCTCAACCCGCCCAACCCGGCTGCAGTAAACCCGTATTCAACCCGCCCATTTAATATTTGGATAATATGGGCTCAACCCATATTCAACCCGTAATAAAATGGGTAAATAAGGGTTTTATATGGGTTGAATACGGGTGATCAAGAGCAACAAAAAACCATCCACCTGCTACGCTCCTTTTGGATGTTGCCTGATTCTATGAAACTGATCGTAACTGAGCCATTTGAATTGACAACTCCAATATCTCAAGCGACTTTTTATTATTGCCTTAATTAGATATATTATTTCTTCAGCTTACATTACACTAGAGTTTCTTCTGTTGGAGCCAAATAGCAAATACACAAAATTAATGGTGGATACTCACTTAATGCCCAATATTATTAAGTGTAGTAGAATATGTAATTACGCTTTGTTGCACAACAGAAAAGATTATGAAAAATCTGAAAATTGGATTCAATATTGAGTGATTTTTTAAAACATTACTCATAATTCTATTTGTATATCATTACCACAGTATACTACTATATTACTTTTATGTTGAAGCCAAAAGAGATTATTTTAAAATGTAATGATTGTACCTTTCTAAATGCCTTTGCTTATTTGTTTAATATCTCTTTCTCTTACGCTACCCATTAACGAAAACGAAAGTTTAACTCTAAATGGATAGTTGATAATGCTTGTCACGAAGTTAAACAACATTTCGACTATGAATAAATTGCACTTGGACATGAGATATTTTAATCGTGAAAGCTGACATTATTTTCTAACCTATAAAATATGGGTTAGCCCATTTTTAACCCGTCCGTTTATGACCCAACCCGTATTTGACCCGCATGAAATATGGGCGGGTTGGGTTGTAACCCGTTTTTGCTCCACCCATTTTAAACCCGCCCTTTTGCCACTCGTGTCTCTCAGCCAAATACACAATTCACCATTACTCATTAAAGACAATCACAAAAATCCCTAAAAAAGAGGAAACTTTATTTTGATAACATAAGGTAATTTGAAGAAAAAAGAGAGAGGAGACTTTCAATACAGTACAACTAGAAACAAATAGAAGCTTAGCTAATAAGAATAGGCAGATCATTATAACTGACATTCCAAAAAGTAACCAAATAACACAGAATTGAGTAAAGATCTGAATCTGTGCGTACGCAGAAATTTTTGTAAGCGGTGTCGAAATTATAAAAGAATTGAAATATAACTTTGATTATCATACCTTTAGACAAGAAATAACCTTAGTCTATTGATTTTGTTGAGTCTTAAGTTACAAAAGGTCCCGAGTATTTTTGCAAAAGAAAAATGTGCTATTTGAGGTTTGAACTTTTGACCTCTTAAAGAAAAAACAAGCACATTACCAACACACCAAGACACAATTTATGTCAAGTGGTGTCATTTTTTCCTACTTGTCTGTTTCCGTACAGTATAAATACATATATTCAGTAAAAGTTTCCGACGAAGCGGTGTCACGCGCGTGACACCGCTTTGGTAAGCGTAAATCCGCCCCTGTACACGGTGGTTCTGGGACAGCTTGCGCATACGTTGACTATTCTACCGGGTACCTGGTACCTCCCACTAGCATAGATACCTGGTAATTCTGCCTACCCAGGCTTAGGCAGCAGCCAGCATGTTCATAAGATTTATTCTAGTAGCAGCATCGAATTTTACACAATCAACCAACCAACTACGCAATATCAAACTAGTTTGGATCCGCTAAATGAATCATTTACATATCTTTATGAATCTTCTATATCCAATTCCTCATTATCTATATTTCATTCCAATCATAAAATTTGAATTTTAACATAACACGACGATTAAACATGATAGCTCAAAATTAGCAGACGAACGAAAAAATACCTAACACCAGCATCGCCAACGATTCCAATAGCCATACCAGCAGAAAGGCCAGCGAGACCACAAGCAAGTCCAGATGAAAGGTGAGCATATCCATCAAATAAATAATACGACTTTGTTTTCGGGTTAATCCCAGTACTAATAATCACAGCTATAATTAACCCATAAATACCCAAAACTCCAGCCATAACAACTGGCACAATTGACTTCATCACCAATTCCGGCCTCATTACTCCCATCGATGCTACCCCTACCCCACTTTTCGCTGTTCCATAAGCTGCTCCCATACCTAAATAACAACAAAAAATAGAATTAGAATTAGAATTAGAATTAAGCAAATTAAACACTAGATCTATTGGAAAATTGAAATTGGAGGCGAAGAGTACTGTACAGGAGAAAACTAAGGCAGCTGCAGCGCCGAGGAACCCGAAGAACGGTGCCGTTTCATCGCCGCTAAAAGTCGATGCCATTTTTTTCTTCGAATTGGAATTGAAGCGATTCGCGATCTGAGAGGAAAAAAAAAAGTTTATTGATCGGAATCTGAGAATGTCTGGTCCTTACTTTACGATTGATCTTAATATTGGTCTGAAAAAGAATCGTAGTATTTTCGATGGTCAACTATCGGGTCTGGAGGATTGGGCCTTAGGCCCGTACTACTCTTTTGGCCCAAGACTATTCTAGGAAGACTTGTGGGGCAAGTGTGCACGGATAGCCATTCTCAAAGATACTATTTAAAGATTAGTCAATACTTATTTATCCTGAAATTTTTAACTAAAAATCTGAATCTCAAGAATCCAGGATACTTTTGTCCCGAGAAGTCAAAAAAATAAAATTCAAAGTGCATTGACTAATTCCTAAATAGCAAACCCTTTAGAGTGGCTGCTACCAGACTTGTCCAATTATTTCCTAAGCCCATCCTAGGTAAAAAACCGGCATATGTGTTTCCAGCAAAACAAATGAATAATCCTATTTTTAGGGAAGTTACCCATTATTGCTCTGTCAAAATATTTACAGTCCCCAGCCAATTAGATATTTTATACACCAAAAAATATACATATGTTATACGTTTGCTAATTTTCTTTTTTTTTTTTTGGGCGAGCGGCTATATAAGTTAATTTCTCTATATTATCTTTACTTTAAATTTTTATTCTTCAGTATAAAAATCTTGGTTAGTTTGGAACACTGAGTGCAATTTTTAATTATCACTCTCCTCTGTCAAATTTTTTAGCTTTCTATTTTCTCTTTTGCTATTATAATGAACTAATTATTATTAAATGAGTTTAAATTTCATTTATCGATAGAGTAAAACAAATTTATATGGTCATGTCACTTAATAAAAAAAATCGTCAAGTGCTTATAACAGACATGAGTTATTGAACTAGAGAAAAGATTGAGCAACCAGCTGCAGGTGACTAGATTACTGCAGATGATTTCCACTTGCCCCAACTTTTCCTTTTTAAGCGCTGCAAATGATTTTCACGTCTCAAACATCTAACTTTAGATGTTGGTTCAAATGGCATCACCACTGCTCTTTTTTTCCCCTGCTCTTCAGGCTGCATCGAATACCAATAAAATAATGTCCTAAGGCATTTAATTGAGTTGAAATACCACTACTGTTCCATTAAGATCATTTGTTTCTTTTCATGCTTGGCTTGGACTTTGGAGTCATTAACCTTTGTAACATCTAAATTTAGAAAGCTTAGATACTTTGATTTTATAAACTTCAGTAATCACGCTACTTATAGCCTTATATGATCAAACAATAGCGTGCAATCTGATTCAAGGAGGAAGAACAAATTGAAATCCAAGAGAACATACAGAAAACATCCCTCTACATTCAGGATGCTATGGAGCTAACCTAACTTGAAAACAAAACCACTGGTGAAAGAACCAAAATTAAAAAACTGAAGTTATCGGAAGAATTTAAAGAGAAATCTGAATATCGAAGTAAAACTATTTACAAAAAGAAATCTCGCCTCAACTTCAGTAACCACGTTTAAACCTCAACAGAAGCGATTTCTTCCTCTGCTCTGATCTTCAACATCGATACCCATTATCACATGGTTAGTGCATGCTGTCAAAATAAGATAAAATTTCTATAGTGCATCAATGCATCAAGAATAAACAGACATCACAGATGCAAAAAAATCTCAGGGAGGAAGGGAGATAATACCATATAACCAGTAGAGTCTACTGAAACAATATTAGTATGAAATTTCTTCTCATCGATTATCTTGTAACAAAAATCTTAACTAGCAATTATGTGCTTGTGATCATCAACAACAGTTAGAGAAAGGAACTAGGAAATCAATTTGCCAGAATATCTTATGTGCACTTCTCAGTTAATTGAGTAAGACAACAAATATAGGAGGCAAAGTTATGAACTGCAGTGTTCCCTTGGGCAAAAATAAGCATGAGTACACAACCATACATCGGACATATACAGGAGTATTTGAGAAACAAGCTACCACATGCCCAGAAAATTATGGAAAAGCTTTAATGATTAGACTTTCACACTAGTACAAGAAAAATCTGACTTTGAACTAAATTATGGAAGCAGAAATAGCTACCTTTGCAATTAACAGATAGAACAGCAAAATAAAAGACCATAAAGTCCACTACAATTGGCCAGTAAATGATGGAAGTGGAAAGAGTTACCTCTGCAAATAACAGATAGATTGGCCAACTAAAAGACCATATAGTCCACTACAATTTGCAGTAACGCGTATAATGAACAATGACCATTGGCCTCACATGAACATCCAAAGACTTGATACCAAGTAATCTCAAAAGGGGGCCTTGGACATTTGGAAAAAGATTGGATGCTAGCAAGCCAATTATGAACCTCTTCATCCGTCTCAATGATAGAACAATCAACAGCATTCTGCAGTGAACAGCGTAGAGCTGACATTTTCATCTTTATTTACGGCCAGTATTTCATTCCAAGATGTTCAATATGATAAGTGATATGCTTCTGCGAAAGTGTATATGATCAAATTCACCAACCCAATCCGAGGATATACTTCTTTGCCTGATGGATAGGCAATCTCCTCGAAATCTTACAGAGAGACAGAGAGTGACACAATAGGAGGAGAAATAAACACAATTTCTAATTGATAATACCAAAAATGTAGAAGGCCCTCAAAAATAATAGATCTGGAACGTATAATGATCCCAATGAACCCAAAGACTCGAAGAAATAATAATTTTAATAATAATAATAATAAATAAATAAAAAACAACAGATAAGGACTGGAAAAGCCAAGTCCAAAGAGAAGACTCTCCTCCTGTCAAGTATTCTCTCAGCTACACGCTTAACCTGACAATAAAGGAAAAAGTATAAGATCAGATGGCGTATGTGAGAAATCAAAAGACTACAACCGCAAATATGCATAAAATGCATGCATTCATCTCTTCATCAAATGCAAACTTCTAATGCAGAATGAAAGTGCATTTGAATAACATAAGGTGCATTTAAATAACATAACATTTTCGTTGAAAGAAAAAGAGTACAAGGGGAAACAATCACCTCACTTTCAATAACAAAATGGCATGTAAATCCCCGAAGTTCCAGCACTAACCTTTGGAGCGAATAAAGATCAATCATCCCACTAGGGGGCAAGGAGAGGAAACGGAAACAGGATATAGAAAACTCACTTGTGTACTCCGTTTGTTCCCTCTTCTTTTTGCCTTCTTCACTGCATAATGCGTAGGAACTAGGAAACATCATGAACCAAGATCAAGCCACTTGGAGAAAATTGCCAAAAGCACACAGCTCAAAATGTTCTTTTGATTCCATGGAGCAGTTCCACAGATCAGAGCAAGAAATTTGATATAGGATCACTAAGAGATTTCACCTTCAGACTTATCAAAAAAAATAATAATAATAATGATCTTCAGTAAATAAATTTATTTAAGGAAGGGAAAATGGAGAGTTTTGTTTTACTTATTCTGAGAAAAAAATCAGAAGATTTCAAAATGAAGTAAGGATATGATGCCTCAAAATGTTATGTATATTTGTTGCAACAATAACAATCCTAAGCTGTACACATACCAAAACTAAAGAAAAGTCAGAAGTGATTCAAAAGAGAACCCAGAACTGAAAGAAAGAAAGAAAGAAAGAAAGGGCTACTTTTTCCCTAAATAATACAGCTTCAAATCTGACTACCAATTGTAAACCTAATCTTGTTATCTCCGAAGGAATTCACGTCTATCAGCAGGAGTAGAAGTATAACATTCACATGGCAAAAATGTTTATCTTTTCAACCGACTTTTCCACCTTGAGAATGTTTTTCTTGCAGGCACACTGCTACAGAAATGTCAAAAGTGCCAAATTTATGGCAGGACAATTGATCAGTCTCTGACTATTAACAGATCCACAAGATGCTCAACAAAACGGTCTTGTCTTTCTTGCCTGCAGCTCTATAGACAACTAGCTTAGCAAGGATCATTTTTTAATGAGGAAGACATTCCTCACTCGCCAATGATTGTGGTATCCACTAGTGAACAAATTGATCAGACCAATCACGCTGTGGCAAAGCATCAATAAGGATGATTATTCATCCGTGGTCCATTATGATTTTGCACCCGGCTTCATCAGCATATACCTTTCTATCAACTTGTCAACGAAATCTCTAATCTGCAGATTTACCAATACAACAAATCAAAGGCAGAGAAGCAACGAAAAGAGAAAACAAATATCAAGCACATTGAGCAAGTGCTATGAAAAATACAAGTATTTCTTTCGAGTAAATCTCCAAACAGATCCATATAATTCTTGGTCTTTTTTATTTTATCATAATAATCCTTGGTATTTTGATCCCAACTGTATCCATTGTTCTCACTTTGACCTACACGCATTCTTTTTTAAAGGCGACAATCTGCCCATTACCGGCAAATGGGAGGTGCTGTCCTAAGTGGCAATGGAGGGTACAATATGATTACAGCGTGGGAGAGAGGGGACAGTGGCACTGTTAAGAGTGTGATAGAGGGAGTCAGAAACAAGGGAGGCCAGAAGCAGGGTATGGGATTTGCTGGGAAAGAAGAAGACTATATTGCTGGTGGGAGTGGGGTGGTGGAGGTGGACCTGCAACTCCTTTTCCTTCATTTCCTTTTGCATGCTATGTTGCGCGGACTCTCCAAAATGTAGCCACACCCGTGTCGGATCCTTCAAAAATGCACTACTTTTGGAGAATCCGACACGTATCCGGCCACATTTTCGGAGAATCCGAGCAACATAGTTTGCATGTTTCTTTTCTTTCAATTTTTTTGTTTTCAGAACCTTTTGCTAATAACTATTTTGCCCTGAATTACATCAAAACACTCTCACTGAGGGGTTTCAAATGGGATTTAGATCGGTGCTTTTGAATAATGGGAGATAATCCAACCAGCCTACTGTTTTATCCAGATCAACATGATTGGGCTGATATTGATTCAATGGATTTCCACTGGTAAATACTTTGGTTGCTCTGGGTATTTGGGCTTAAATTGACACTACTCTCATGGTAGGCCATGAAATCACGTGTTTTCATTGGCGATAAACAAATGGACCAATTAAAATCAAGATCGCGACTATGTTATAACAACTCGATTAGGAACAAATTCATGGCTGAGGGCACGGTTAGGGTACTGTTTTGAGATTACTGTTTAATCAAGATTGGGACTATGTTACAACAACCTAGGAACAAATTCATGGCTGACGGCACACTCAGGATATGGTTTTGTGAATTACTGTTATCGAAAGGTGAAGGCATGGAGGAAGACATAAATAAGAAAACTACTCAACTGAACCTATTAAACGATGTAAAAAGATGACATCAACTGAGAGCAGTTTGTACCTTGTTTTTACGTTTGAAATCAAGAAATTCGTACACCAGCATTGACTTTTCAGCATCCGTGGCATGTTCCATTACCTTGAGTTTGGAACAAGATCAGTTCACAAAGGATAGATATAAAAAGAGTAAAGACCCCAAATTATGGGAAAAAAAGATTAAAGAATCCAATAGGCTAGATAACTAGAGGTGAGACATGACAGAAATCAGACCTTTGTAGCAGTTTTCTTCATTATTGATTTATACCCTTCCTTATCGAGTTTCCGTGCTTTATAAAGAGGCATCAGCAAAGATCCAACATAATCTACAACAGCCTGCTTGATTCTTTCTGCTCCTCTCGGCTGATCATGCAACATCTCTTTATTTACAGTAATTTGTGAAGCAGAGCTCTCACACACTAACACATCATGCTTTCTCATAAGCATTTTGGAACTCATGTTTGAATCCTCTTCATCAGTGACATGCATCACTGGATCATAGAAATCAGAATTAGCAGCAGCTGCTTGACATTGCCACATTTCAATGGCATTGTAATCCTTTATCCCTATACTACTTGAGCTATCAACCCAAGCTTTGGTGAATATACTACTATCTACAGGTGCACTTTCTCCTGAGTGCTCCCTAAAATTAAACTGACATGCATTGTCATTTGAGAGGCTACGCTGCGAGCGATTATCAACAGACATTCTTGAACTGTCAAGGTTCACACCAGCAGCAGAAAAATCAACAGACCAATCCCTCACTCGGCAGTTGCGGGAGTCTATTTCAGATAAGCAATCTTGCCTTCCTACTGCACCACCAGGCCAATTCCTTCTGATGTCAGACTCATCATTTGCATATTGTTCCCGTCTAGCAAATTTGTGAAATGAGGGTATCTTAGGAAGCTGCAGAGGCATGTTACACTTAGCACCAGATGAAGCATAAGCCTGCAATGAAGTGTAATTATTGTACAGCAGCCTAAGAGGAGCCAAGATCTATTTGAGGAAAAAAACATTAAACAGATAACAAAATTTGCAATGTAGAGCAGCCCAAAATTAACATAACAAAAGAATCCGACATTGTGTGTTTCCCCTTTTTCTAATAATTCGCATACTCGAGGAATAACCCAAAAACCAGTAAAATGTAGCATATTCCCAGATTGAAACAATGAATCAATACGATCAATAAATCTAGGGGATGATACATTATAAGGAACTAACCTCAGCAGCTGCAAGAGCAGCAACACGAGCTGCTTCTGCAGCGGCGAATGCAGCCTTTTCATCCTCAGACATGGGAAAATCTTGCCTTTCCTCAGTGGTATCATTTTGCCTTCCTACTGACGCTTGAGAGGTTGATGGTTCAACATCTGGAATAGTTTCTAACGTGGCTAGCTTGACATTCAGCTTCTTGTTGTTGGCATTGCGAATTGGTGGTTTTCCAGGTGCTCCAGTGTGTTTACTCTTTGAAGTATCAGCAGTAGTGGATTGCCTTAATAATTTCAGACCACCATTAGCAGCCTTCTCCTTTCGAAAAATTTCTATCCACACATTGACAAGCTGACTTGCTATGGCACGTATGTCACGGCTAGTATGCACACAGACTTTTTCTTTTACAGTTTTCCCGATACCTGAATAAAAGATGACAACAATAGGATCAATAAAATCAATACAAAGACGAAGCAAATGCACCAGTGATATGATGATTATAATGATCATTAGCAATTAACGGATATACAACGCAAATACTTTGGGTTTAACGCATAGAAACTCAAATGCAAGAAATGGTTATAGAGAATATAGATGGCCCCGGTGGCACATGCAAGTAATAATTAGGAGGTAACAATTAGCTTATATCAACAATATGGGGAAAAAGCCGAACAGTTTCAAAGAATATTGCAGAACTGCATCTCCAACCACCAACCCCCGAAATACTCAAAAAAAGGTTAACATAATAGATGACTAGAAGGAGAGCAGAATAGGAGGGATGGGGGGTAGTTCCTTTTCTCAAAGGTACCTGACAGTCGGACTGCAAGCAAATCAGTTGAAACCTTTACTAGTATACGAACACAATGACGCAAGAGTTGGGTCCCATCTTTGCCCAAGGAGTCCTGTGACCAACAAACATGAGTCAGACAACAAGCAATCTGTGGTCGACAGATATGGCATGAAACTGAAATATGTGAGGAATCATACCAGCATCCACAAATTAAGTGTGCTAAGGCCTTCTTTAGTTCCAGCAAAAGATCTCAACACTTCTACAGGAAGTTTCAACAGTTCTTTCGCGAGATGCAATCTTCCTGCTGTTGTGTTGGCATTACAGAACAAGTCCCTTAACAAATTTTCCCGGGTCAAAATCTGCACCCCATCCAAAGAGTTCTTGCACAATACACTTGAGAGCTCTACTGCTTCAAGTCTCTTCATAATGTCCCTTATTTCACTCCTTTCAACATCCGAATGCCTCTTTGCATCCTCCATTGCCTCTACTTCTGCTGTGTAATCAGTGCCTGTAGTCAATATATCGATTATGCGCACAGCTTCTCGTAACCCACTCATCATTGCACCACCAACTGTGTCAGGGTGCTCCTTGCAAGTAGCTTCACCCGCAAAAAATATACAGTTCTCCACAGGCCTGCCCAATATGTCATAATCTTCTCCAGATGACCCTACAGCCACATAAGAGTAAGCCCCATAGCTATAAGGATCTTTTCCCCAGTCGGTGACCACAGAAGCAACTGGATCAGGTACCCTGTTCTCACCATAAAGCTTGCGCAGAACCAGTAATGAATGCTTTACATGGTCAGAGGAGCTCATGTCCTGGCCATCTATAGCAGCTTTTCCAACCACTAACGCTATAAGAACAGGTGCCCCAACAGTTTTCTTGACATTCCAGAACATAAAGCATCTCCCCCTCTGGTCTGTTTCTTCTGCAGTCGCACCAAAGTAATCAATAGAATCGTCCCAAAATACTTCAGGAAACTCCAACACAACTTTATTAAGAACACCAAAGCCGAGCCGTTGGATAGACAAATCTTTCCAGTAGGGTAAAGGTGGTGAAAATTTAATGGTTTCTGCCTTAAGACACCCTAATGGAACTGTAATAAGGACTGCATCTCCTGAAAACTCTCGTCCATTTGACGTAGAAACTTTTACCTTGTTAAATAAGTCATTTTTTGTCGGAATGTCTTCTTTGCAATATGAAATATCAGTAACAATGTGGTTTAAGTGAACGCAAAGTCCCTCACGCAGAGATTCAACAACGGAGCTGTAGCCGCCTTTAATCATACAATGAGCTCCACCAAAACCTCCATATGCATCATCCTGATTCCAATAAGGAAGAGAGACTTCTTTAAGTAATGCAGCACAACCATACTCCAAGTTGGCAAAATGCCAATCCATTACCCTCCTCTCAAGAGGGCTCAAGATCTCTATCTTAGAACTAAGATTTTGAGAAGTTCCCCCATCAGGAAGTGTCATGGATTCCACTGCTGTTACTGATGATTTTTGTGGTTCATTACCCATATGATTTCTTGCAAAACGAGCCTTGCGACGTCTCTTAAGTGCATATTCTAAACCATCCTCCAAAGACATCCGCATCGCATGCTCCCCTTTTTGAGCAACCAACAGTACCATATCATCCAATAAGCTATTGAATTCTGCTTCCAATGCTTCATCTAGATCTGCTGGTACTTTCTGGCCAGTAGCTACATCGTACAGTGGACAATCACTGTTCAACACAGTCAATTCAAGACCCAACTGTGCACAAATCAATGAAGAAGGATCCGGTCTTCTTTCAGTCGCCACATCTGCCTCAATACCGGTAATAATGCTAGCACCAAGGTCAACTGGGACAGAGAGAGATGAGCGATCTGTAAAAACACGACCACCTATTCTACTTCTGGCCTCGAGCACGGTAACATGGAATCCTTGGCGTTTCAGGTGCCGTGCTGCGGTTAGGCCAGCAGGACCAGCACCAACAACAATTATTCTTTTTTTCCCTTTTTCATCACAACATGTGTTTTGCCTCTGACTCCCGAATGAGTCAGGTGGGAACCCACAAGTATCTTCTGAAATCACAAGATGTTTATCGGCTGTTCTACCATCAATCTCTGTATTGTTAGGAGGCAAAAAATCTGGATGTACAATATTCTGTAATTCACTATCCTTAACTTCACCTGAAGGCACTGGACCAACTGAACCTAAATCAAATGGTTGACAGGGTGACTGTATATCAAGATAACCATTTACCCGCAAATCATCAGCAGGACATTCTCGTTGCTCCGATAGAGTAGATAACTCTATGGCCGGCCTATCAATGAGCTGGCAATCAGTTCCACTGTTTTCTATCTTTTTCCCTTCATCAGATGAAACATCATTCTTCTCTGGCATGACAATCTCAGAACTCTTTGACCTCCCAAGAATAAAAGAAACTCCATCATCCGTATCAGTAACAGGAGCTCCAGTGTTTTCTACAAATTTTTCTTCTTTCAAAATTTTCAAGTTGTGGTCGACACCATTTTCAGCTTTATCCTTTTCTGAAGCAATTCCAAAATTTATGTAGCCCTGTTTAAAAGTGGTTAAACTGTGAAAATTAATGATAAACTAGCAAGCAAAGAGAACTTCATGAACCAAAAATAGTTTAACGTAGAAGGATCATATTAAAAAAGAAGGGCAGATCTCCAGCTTGAATAAGAAAACTCCAATGTGAACTTGGAGGATTGCAAAATACTTACACAGTGATCAAGAAATGAATAGATTTGCCTAATTAAAGAAGCCCGAGGTGATTCATCCGCCAAAGGGGTTTCAGACACTCCACATTCTGAAAGAGGTAAGACACGACTGATGTCTTTATTCCAAAGGCTCAAAATCTCATTCCTACATCACAACAAAGATTCACCAACCAACAGAAGTCAATAATGAAAATATGAAAAACAACAAAGATTGAACTGCATCATAAAGGAAAGTTAACATGCAGTAAATTCCCTGATCCCGAACTGTACGCAAGTTAACAATGGAAAGTGCCAAAACCAAATTCCTTAAGTCACAAAACTCAGATTTATAATAGAGATAACAAAGAAGCTTTCAGGAATAGTTACTAGAGAGAGTTTTTTTATATTACAGAAATCCCGGTTTTTGGCCTGACTCAGTTGGTGCACCCGCCTTCCCCTCTACCGTTGTTCTAAGAGAGAAACCCTGTTAAAAAGAATACCCGGAACAATATTCTAATTGTCTATGCATGTGCATACATAAATTACCTGCCTAAGAGTGGCTTTAGAATAAATTATATCAGAAGAGGTGAGGTGGACATGTATAAATTCCAGTACAGGCTGCAGTTAGGGTAAGGTGAGAACCCTAAAGACCCATCCACCTGCATTACACGAAAATTTTAAATTTTTTTAGTTCAAAATTTTCTTTTTCATCTAGAATTTCTCTTATATTATCACCTTCCTAAATGAATCATCACCTCTCATGTTCCTAGTTCAAAAGTTTGCGGCACTCATGAATGCTATGTTTGGTTGAGAAGAAAGGGGGATTGGAGGAGCGGAAATGGTAATGGGGGATAGCAGTGCTCATGAACGCTGTCTTATCCTCCCCTCCCCTTCTTGGAACCAAAGATAATGTAATAGTATTCTCGCAGGATGCATCATGGAATGATTGGGACTTTGAATCTTTAGATACATCTGGATCTAACAACCCGTCAAAAAATGAAACTACTTGCTCCCTTCTCTTACGCACCACCAGAGTATGAACGAAAAGACACACAAACGAGGGTGGAACACCTTGTACTCCAACGGTTATGATAATTGCCTTCCAAGAAATTGACCCAGGTTCGACTCCCCAGATCCCATGGTGTGGGATAATACTCGGTATGTTATTGTTGTTGTTGTACTAGAAAGTATATTTAGCTCAAAATGATCTAAAATACTAAACAAAGTAAAACAACATAATATTGGACAAAGCAAATAGCTCTTTGGTTCATCAATGGTTATCACAGTAGTTAGACCATAAGAGAGGACACCAATGCACAACAGAAACCAATGAGTTGTTCCAATTATATAGCCAACTAATCAGATAAAGTGTGCTGTTCAAAAGCCCCCGCCATATCACTAAAAATATTAAGTAACTTTTTCCCCTTTTTATTGCTAACAAAGTATATATTTCAAATAGAAACACATTTAGAGCTTCAAAAATCAACATTGACATGTGCTGTGTGCATGTTAAGCAATTTGAGCTTTAAAATACATCAAGGGTTAGTAGATTGACATATATTGTGTATATCAGTACATGCATTCATCAACCATAAAGTGGGATGCTGATAAAAGTTCCTTACTTGTATTTATGCAAGACAGTCGATCATTTCAAGATTTAAATAGATGAATTTTTCAATAGAAACAGCATTTAGAGCTTCAAAAATAAACAATAATATATCTTCTATTTATGCAAGACAGTCGATCATTTCAAGATTTAAACTGACGAATTTTTCAATAGAAACAGCATTTAGAACTTCAAAAATCAACGATAATATATACACCTATTGTGTGGAGTGCGTACATGTTAAGCAAGTTTAACTAAAAAAAAGCATCAAGTGTAAGAAGATGATAACGATACATTTCATTCAAAAGGCAAAAACCGCCATACTTATCTGTAAGAACTAAGACGGCAGGAATACCAAAATAATTCCATGCATGCATAGATATTTTTCGCAAAGATATATGCCTGTTTCAATGAATAAGATAATGCATTAAACTAATTTGTACTGCAATCACTCTTAGTTGACAAAATTTTACAAAGTAACTAGAAGGTTATGTGATGCGTTACATTTTCATGCAAAATCAGGGTGTGGTCTAGCGGTCAATGAAGTGGATGAGAACCATGAGGTCTCAGGTTCAAATCCCAATGGAGTTACCGGGTAGTTGTCTAAGCCTTAATGGACAGAGTTACCGGGTAGTTGTTGCTAGTGGGAGGTAGCAGGTATCTCATGGAATTAGTCGAGGTGCGCGCAAGCTGGCCCGGATACCACGGTTATCCAAAAAAAAGCCCCCACCATATCATTGAGAGAGAGAGAGAGAGAGAGCAAAACGAAAGAATAAAGTTCAAAATCCAAGAGAAAAGGGGAAGAAAGATACTAGCCCCTAAAGGCTTTAGTCTAGTGGTAAAAGCACAGCTTGTGATGTGTGGGTTAGGCTCACGCCACAACTTCGAACCTTGCGACGAACAAAAGCCTGGTATTTAAATAGAGAAAGGTAGAGGGGCGGGCCTATTATCCACCAAGTCTCAAACCATTCGCCACTAGTGCTCGGGGATTTCTCAGTTATCATAAAAAAGGGGAGGAAAGATACTATGCTTTCAAGGCATACTTTATATACACTAAGCCTTCAAGTCATAAAACTAGCATCTTTCTTGGGCTTAGATGCCTTCTCCTAGTAAAAAGCAAAAAAGACACTTCAGTTTTCTCTATGCATTCAATTCAGCATCATAACTATCAAAACCAACACATGTAAGATGTAACAAATCATACTCAATGTCAGCAAGGAGAAGAGGAATTGTTTGCAATGTCATCTGTCCAAAAGAGAAAAGAACTTTTTGCAATGTCATCCCAGTATTTACTGAAACTAACAAGATACAGGACCATTTTCCAAGCATCATTATTTCTTATATCTTTCCCACCAGACTAGGCAGAGATAACCCTTGTGGATTATGTTGTTAGTTACAAATTAAAATATTAACTAAAACTTTCTCCCTAGTTTTTACTCTTAGGAAGGGTTATTATCTAATGGTTCTTCAAGGAAAGCAGGAGCCAGGAGCATATTTATTTTTCTATGCAAATAGCCAGGGACTAGTTCATTTTTTTTTTTTTTTGGCAACAATGAATTGAGCAGAGATCAGAATGACCCCAAAGCAACAAAAATAAAGGAAAGATTATAAACATAATTTAGTTATCTCATGGACAATCTCTTGTAAGGAACTTAAATAGTACATTTACTAGAAGACTGGATATGGTATTCAGAGTACAAGATCTGTCATTACCTGCATTCTAGATATTCCAGGAGTCCACCTTTGCGCTTCAGCACCTCCTTAAACTTGATTCTTTCTACTGGCCCAACTTCACGAGCTTTCAGCCCAACAGATACTGCTGCTGCCCCGCCATTTTTAGTATCCATACCTATCAACATAGACTCGAGCTTCTCTCTTGTTCTGAAGGAATGTCTACCATCTCCATCCTGATGACTGAGAAGAAAATCTTGCCCATGCACCAGAATTTCCCAATCAACATCACCCTCATAGGCCATGTCCCCGTGCCTACGCTTTTTGATCTTACGTGGAGCACGTTGACCAGAAAAGAGTCTCTGCCCTTTTCCCTCGGTAGCCAGTTGAGACTCAGTTTCTTCAGCAATGTTTTCATCACATTCTGGTGTAATTGATGGAGAAGATGTGGCATCAGCCTCATCATCTCCAGTAACAAATTCACGACTTTGATGATTGGCACCTTCACAATTCTCATCAGCCAGTTGACTCGGATGGAAAGCTGAAGCGCACTTGCGCAATGAGGTGGCAGAATTATCAATAGTCATTTGTTTAGAAGAACCATAGATGTCATCACCATTCTCCATGCTTTGGTCCTCGTGCTTCATCTGGCTGGCAACTTTAACTTGCTGATTCCTTTCTATAGCCACTGGAGATAACCCACCCTCAAACACTTGACCATCCTCCTTTGACAAGGAAACTGGAGCACAAGCTTGGTCATCAACAGAATCACCAGAAATTCGCTGCTCATCATAAATGTCATTTGAACGCTTATCTGCTGCAACAAAATCAGGCGTCAAACAAACTTGAGCATACCCACAACCTTCCGCGCCTGTCTCCTCCTTGGCTGCAGGTGGGCCTTCTAAAAGGCAGGTGGATGGCATCAAAGTTTGAATACACACATTTCCAATGCTTCCTAGTGGTTTATCAAGTTTGTTCAATAACTGAACGCTTCTACAAGAACCTGAATCATCTGCTTGGCTTGAAGAGCAAATTTGATCATCTACATGAGTTTCCTGGCTGCTTAAAATTGCATTTGAGTTCACATCCATATCAGCATTGAACTTGGTTTCTGACACAGGATGCTCAAACTCAAGCTTCTCGATATTCTCAGGAGTACTGGTATGTACAGACGAAATATCACGACCTGCTGTTATTGAATGATCACTAAAACCGTCCTTGGAAGCAGACTTTTCATGACAATTAGGCCAGTTCTTCAAGAGACCCTCATCATGAAGATCCTTACAATTTCCACCCGCAATATCATTCACACTGGCAATTTCCTCTTCACTAAGTTTAATGTGACATTTGATCTCACCATCTAGGACACCTGAGACCTTAATGGAAGATGCATCATCTATCTCATTGCTTGATTTCAACAACTCATCATTGTTCAATGCAGAAGAAGAAAGCTCTGGCCATGAAAGGTGTTGGACACATTCTTCCTTTATGGGCATTAACTCACCTGATTTTGACTGCATATCTACTGAAACGCTATCAAGTGCCACGCGCACACTCTCATTGGATTCAGGAATTTCTTCAACCAATTTCCGGCACATACTTACGGAAGAAACGGTTTCTGTTGCAATAGGGCTCGAGTTCAAAACATCACATAAAGCTTCACTTTCCTTCCCTCTTTTCAACTGCAAAGGACTGTGGGATCTCTTAATCAAACCAGATTGTGTTTTCTTCAGAAAAGCTGATAGTGAATCTTCTAGAATGCCACCATCAATGCAATTAGGAGAGCTTTTTCCACTCTTTTTATCACATAGCAAGGAGATATCCCCAGATACCTCCACTTTCTGTGGCTCCAAAGCAAGCTTTGGCCTCTTACTCTTTCTCTTATTTCCTTTCTCAAAACCTTTATTGATTGTCCCTTCAGATAGACAATCCACATCTGACCGATCCTTTTCCACAATCTTGGCCATTACGTTCACAGACCCATCTAGAGATTGCACTGTCAAATTACTTGAACTTTTCCCAATAGTTGATACAGATCCACTATCCTTCTTAGGACCCTTCAACTTTTTCCTAAAACTAGCTAAGGTATCATCCATGCCAACCAAATCTTCATCCTTAACCGCTGCTTTTCGAACCACAGCCTTGTTACTACCTAGTTCCACCTTGACTTTTTTCAAGTTCTTTTTGCTTTTTAGCTTCAGTAAAGACCCAATAGGCTCATCATCTCCTGAATCAAACTCCATCTCGACACGCTTCTTAGGTGCTATCTCCAACCCTAATTTGATATTCTCTTCCTCCCCCATGCCTCTAGGGCATCAATCAATACACTCCCCTCCTCCACATGTAAACCCTAGCCAAAATTCCATCAACACATTCAATATACAACCATTCCAGGGTACTGAATCAGCAAAACAAATCCAGAGTTCATAAACACAACAACATTCATATCCAAAAAAAACACAAATCTTCTTCCTTTTCCAGAAAATTAGAGCCAATGCAAACAATTAATAATACTATTTCAGTTTTTCAGTTAACTAAAAGTACATTCAAAATTAGAGCCTATGAATTGTTAACAACTACGAACAGCCCAAAATTGAGATGAAATAGTAAGAAATGTTAGAAAATTAGGGTTTTTTGAGGGGGCAAAAGGAAGGATCGGACCTGAACGTTGGAGCTGTGTGTGAGTGTCTGAGGTCGCGTGAATGGAATCTTCTAGAGAGAGAGAGTGAGAAAAGGGAGGAAACGCCCTTGCGCACGTTAGCGTTCACCGGCTAAAGGAAGAGAAGTTCGGCCACGGCCTAAAGCACACTGCGCCTACTGTCGAGGGACGTTGATATGATATGACGGTAAATTTTTAGGGACTTTACACATAGACCCGCTTATTTTTTTGTGTGTGTAATATTAGCCTTGTTTGACCTTGACCCAGGGAAGTAAATGATTAGAGAAAATCGGATTATGCAACCTAGATTGATACATCATTTTTTAATTTCTATTATTAACATGTCATTTAGTTCTATAAATAGACACTTATAGCATGTTTAGCCAAAATGGAGAAATCAGCTTATTTTGAAAAGTGTTTTTTTTAAAAGTGCTTTTGAAAAAAGTACTTTTTGAGAGAAACAATTTGTGTTTGGCTAATTACTCTGAAAAGCACTTTTGAGCAATAATTTGTGTTTGGCCAAACTTTTCAGAAAGTGCTTTTAAATATCAAATTACAAATAAGGACATGAGTAGATTTACTTTATAGTTAATATTATAAGTAAATAAATAATCTCAAAATTTTGTTAGTACATGCAATAATTAAATATTTTCATTTTATTTAAGTAAAATATAAAAATAAAATTAAAAAGTACTTAATTCTTTTAATATAAGTTAAATATATTAAAAATCATTCAACAAATATAAAAGCATTCACCGCAAAAGTCACTATATATTAGAAAGCAATCATAAAAATAAGAAGAAATATTTATACATTAATATCCTAAGTATTAGGTTTAACGGTTATTTTGGTATATACTATATTTTGTTAAGGGCATTTTTGGTAAGAATAAAAGTCAAAACTGCTTCTGCTTCTGCTTTTGGGAAGAAGCTGCTTTTTTCTGCTTCTCAAAAATTGCTTCTGCTTCTTCCCAAAAGCACCTTTTTTTCCTCAAGAATGCTTGGCCAAACACCTCAAGTTAGGGGAAAAAAACTGCTTTTGGGAAAAAAGCACTTTTGGCCTCTTGAGAAGCTTGGCCAAATTGTGACGACCCAAAGGGGTCATCACTTGTTTTCTTACCCATTCCGTACTTCTGAGGCCTTGAAAACTTCATCTAGGGTCGCCTCGATTTGCGTACGCAGTCCGGGCGCGTAGCCGAAAAACTTAAATATGAATTCCGTGAGAAAAACACTAAATTTTGATATTAAATTGACTATGTTTGACTTCGGTCAACATTTTAGGTAAACGGATCCGGACCCGGGACTTGGGCGTACGCCCGGAATCAAATTCCGAGGTCCCAAGTCCGAGAAATAATTTTTTGTGTGAAATTATTTTTGGAAATAATTAATGAAATTGGAAACGAAAATTGATTATAAGACTATGGTATCGGGACCGTATTGTGGTTCCGGCGCCCGGTACAATTCTTATATATGATTTAAGCACTTTCTGTAAAGTTCGGTTGAGAACGGACGTCGTTCGACGTATTTCAGACTTAAAATGGGAATTTGATGTTCTATGAAAAATTTGGAAGAAATCATGAGCTTTGAGGCTTGATTTGATGTATATGATGTTATTTTGGCGATTTGATCGCACGGATAAGTCCGTAGGATGTTTTTGAGGTGGTGTGTATGTTTGGTTTGGAGCCCCGAGGGCTCTGGTGAGTTTCGAGTAGGTTCCGGGATGCCTTAGGCTTAAAATACCAGATCTTGCAGGTTCAGGAAAATATCATTTACAATCATTACTCACCTCGAACCGGCGAAATCTCTAGCTCGCGACGCCTTTGCCCCTCAAGTCGGCCTCCACGCGCGTCGAATCTATCCAAAACCACAACGAATACGTCACAATATGCCAATGGAACAATACCCAATCGAAAATTATTAAAAATCTCGAAATTGGCAAAACCCGAGCCTCGGGCCCACATCTCGAAAATCAGAAAATTTTACATCAATGGGTTCCTTATCTCGCCACGAGTCTATACATATAAAGATTACCAAAATCGGAGTCCAAATGACCCCTCAAATCCCCATTCTTAACTCTCTTAAGTTCAAGCCCTAACCTCCATTCTAACTCCTTAATTCCTTAGTTTTTCAATCTAAATTCACAATAAAAACGTGTTTTTAGTTCATAGGACTTACCTCCAATCAATCCCGTCGAAACTCTCTTCAATCCCATCCAAAAGCTCTCAAGGATGCTCAACAATGGTGAAAATACTTAGTTCGCGGATGAAATGTTAATAAAAACCCTTCTGTCCAGCTGCCCTTCCTTCTACGCGATCGCAACCCCAGGCTTGCGATCGCATTGAACAAAATTTCCAGCTCCATTTTTAACACTACGCGATCGCACAAACATCCCTGCGATCGCAATGACCAAACACTTTACCTTACGCGATTGCAGACGCACCCACGCGATCGCGATGAACAAAAATCCAAACTCCCAAGATTTCTCTATGCGATCGCAATAACACTCCTGCGATCGCACTGCATGAACTCTTGACACTACGCGATCGCGAACACTACACTGCGATCGCATAGAGCAACTGACCAGCCCCAAAAATCCTTCTATGCGATCGCAAAGCCTCTCCTGCGATCGCATAGAGCAACACTCTGCAGCACTGACCTGCAATTTTCTGCAACATCCAAAGTCCCAAAAAAACCTTCCGTTGGCCATCCGAAATCACCCAGGCCCCTGGGACCTCAACCAAAAGTATCAACGCATCCTAAAATATCATTCAAACTTGCTCCAATCATCAAAACACCTCAAACAACACCAAAACCACCAAATTACATCGAATTCAAGCCTAAGTTCTTCTAAAACTTCTGAAACACGCATTTGATCAAAAACCCAACCAAAACACCTCCGAATGACCTGAAATTTTGCACACACATCCCAAATCACCTAACGAAGCTACAGCAACTCTCGCAATTCTATTCCGACCCTCGGATCAAAATCACACCTATCAACCGGAAATCACCAAAATACTAACTTCGCCAATTCAAGCCTAATTCTACACCGGACCTCCAAAATCACTTCCGATCACACTCCTAAGTCACAAATCACCTGACGAAGCTAACCAAATCATAAAAACTCCGATCCGAGCTCATATATAAATAAGTCAACTCTTGGTCAAACCTTTCAAATTCAAAGCTTTCAACTGAAACTGTTCTTTCAAATTCATTCCAAATTTTTCTGAAAACCAAAACCGACGATCTACAGTAGTCACAATACATAACACGGGGCAAGTTATGCCCGAGAACTGGCGATCAAAGTGCAGAAGCTCAAAACGACCAGTCGGGTCGTTACAAAAGGATAAATGTACATAGGTTCTAAATATAAGTAATTAAGCAATTATTAAGCCAAGTATGATTAAAAGCGATCGTGCTAAAACCTCGAAACCCGGGAATGCCTAAGACCTTCTCTCGGGTTAACAGAATTCATTGCCCGGTCTTCTGGTTTTGCGGACTTTTAAGACTGAGTCAAATTTCCTCTATTTGGGATTTAAAATAAATTGGTGACTTGGGACACCATAAATATTCCAAGTGGCGACTTTGAAATTCAATAAATAATCTCATTTCGATTAATGTCACTTTAATTGGAAAAACTCCCTATTCCCTTGGAAAAAGGAGGTGTGACAAAAACTTGTGGGTATAAGTTATGTTTCATATTTTTTCAACAAAAAAAAAAAGTGAAATATGTTTTGAAAACTTATGTCCAAACATATTTTCATCTTCAAATCAAACTTCAGCCAAATCAGTCTTTTCAAAACAAATTTGGGAATATATGGCCAAACACTAGCTTAGTGACTTGCAGATTATTATTTTTCAATAACAATATAGTACTCCCTCCGTTTCAATTTGTGTGAACCTATTTGAGTGGGCAGAGTATAAGAAAAAAAATGAAGACTTTGGAATTTGTGATATTAAACAAGTCAGACTATTTGTATGGCTATAATTCTTTTGAAACTTATGGTGGTAAACATGCCAGAGTGTTTGTGTGATTATAAAAGTTTCTCATTAAGGATAGAATTGGAAGATTAAGCTAAATTGTTTTCAAATATAGAAAGGGATCATTCTTTTTGGAACGGACCAAAAAAGATATAGGTTCACATAAACTGGAACGTAGAGAATAATATTTTTTGGCATGGTTAAGTTTTGGGTGACCACTCATTAGGTGTGTTCCCCCCCCCCCCCCCGATCAAGGTGTTTATGTTTATCTATAATTATTTTAAAAAATTAAAATAAATCATTTCAAGATGAAAAAGACCGACAATAAGATTATCGCAGAACAAAAAGATAGAAAAAATATTTTTATTTTCACATATAACATGAGTTCACAATTTTATGGATCATCATTTCTATGGGTTATATGTCTTAAACGTGTGTAACAATTTATTCCTCACAGGGCGGATCTACAGTCTAAAAAATTGTTCACGTGAACCGTGGTCCTCGGGTTAAAGTATAGATATGATGTGCATAAATTGACAAAAATAAATATAGATATTTGTTTAATTTTTTTTTTAAAAGTAATGGTGAACCCATTCTCCGGAAATTCTAAATCACTACAAAAAAATGGGTAAATTGCGGAGGTTTATTTGCGGAGGGTATAAGTAACCTCCGCAATTTGCATACTAGCCCCCATAGAATTATACAATTTACGGCGGTTCTAAAACTTTCGCAACCCTAAAATAATAGCGGGTAATTTATTTTACACTCCCTCCTTTTTTTTCCCAATCTTTTCAGAAACTTCCGCCTTTCCCAATCTTTACTCTCTTCTTTCTCTGATTTTCACTCTTAATTAAAAAGAAACTTCAGCCTTCCATGCTCTCTTCTTTCTGCTTGCCCCATGAATGTCGTTTGGGATTCATGAAGTAGTTTCATTTTTCCTTAATGAGATTTTAATGTTAAGATTTGAAATTGAGGTTTTAAGAATATAATTTTCCCAAACAACTAAAAGGCACGACTCATACAGATCTGTGGAATTTTGTTTTGGTCTTGGAATTTTTTTGGACTACAAGAGGAAAGAAGCAATGTGGGTGGCAAAGAATTTGCAAAGAAGTTGCATATTGAGAGGTAAGCATATCTATGGAAAATAAGCATCTTTCATACAAAATTAGGGATTCTTATAAGAACAGATCTATACATTTGTACCAGATTTTCCTTTCTTCATTGTTAATTGAAGTATTCTTTTAATAGTTGTGATTAATTTCGAAAATTTATATGCAATTTTATGCATGCACGTATGATAAATCAGCTTTGGGTGCATTAGGAATGAGGTTTCTATTTAGTATATTGAGAGGACTCAAATTTTCCAGTATTTTGGTTCCAATTGGCGTGAGGTTAACAGTGGTAGTGTTCAATTTGTCAAATATTTTTCTGTTTCGAGTATCATTTTTGTTGTTTTGATCAAATTGGACAGGAAGACTGATTTATCGGAAAATATAATTGAAGGTTTTGGGATTCTGTCGATATCGCAGGTAAGAAATTTATTTTTATACATTGCAGTACTATATTCACTTCTTCCACATATAGTACAAAATTGAAACAACTTGAAATAACAAAAAATTACTTAAACATGAATTGAAACGTACAAAATGCATTCTTACATGTCTCTTGACTTTATTTTTTTTTTGACTTCTTTAATCGATTAAAGCGAGAAAGCGGTCGCTTTTTTGAACACTGAGGTGTCTAAATATAATTTCTTGGCAAGTTCAAGGGGCCATCAATGTGTTCAGTCTTTAAGTAAAGATGATCCTTTTTTATCTATTAGAATAACATGTTATTTATGGCATATTGGTTTTATTTTTAATCTGTTGAGTGGACTTCCTATTGATAGCCCGTAGCCATATCTGCGATGTCTCTTTTAAAGTCATGAATAGTTCTCATTCTGCTAATACTTTTTTTTTTGGATGAAATCTCGTTCTGCTAATACTTTGCGACTTCTTTATCCCAAGTAAGCATCACAATGATGCCCGTCTAAGTAAAAATGGTCATTTTAATGCTACAGAATAACATGTTATTTACGGGAGAATGATTTTATTTTTAATGGATTTTATTTTTAATGCTTTAAGTTGGCTTAAGCTTGCTTTAGATAAAACTTAACATGTCCAAAGTATGAATAGTTTGTGCTACAAAGGTGCTTCTTTGTAGCAGTAGTTGTATTTTACATGTTGACACTTGGATGAGAAATGTATCATGTCTTGTCTGGTGTAAATATACATAAGAAGTTTTATGCTATAACACTAGTGGTTCTTCTGGCGTAATTAGTTTTAGTGGATTTGATGCACTTTAGAGTGCATGACTTTAAATAAAATTTTCTTCATTTGCTCATTATTTTTCATATAGATCAGATACACCATTTTATTCTATGGCCTATATTTTATTAAACAGTTCCTTATTTATTGAAGTAGAACATAATGCTTTTCTTACCCCTATATGTTCCAGACAGTTCCCAGTCAATAGTACAGACTTAACCCAAGTGGTTCTTCAGAATCAGTGGTTTCGTTAATTTTTTTCTCTATGGCATGATGTGGTTTGAGATGACTTTATAGGAAGTATCTTCAAAGGTTGTAACTTTTGCAGCCAAAGGGTTAGAACAACCAACACCACTAACCAAATGCTCACTCTCATTGTTGATTGCCTTCATTGGAAAAAATTTATTTTTAACAAAAATCACTAAATAAAAGCTACAGTAAATAAGTGTAACTAAGTTTCACTAAAAACTAAAATCAATACCTGAAGCTCAACAAAAGAGTTATATATCCTTGGCAAAGCATCAGGGTAGAAAATTCTACTATTCCCTTCTTGAAATTCCAATTCTTGATTTGGCATTGGGATCCATAGAACAAATCACTATTAGCAGCAGCATCAGCAAATATAGCTGAAGCTTCAGAAGAGATTATAGTGTTAAGATTTCCTTGAATGTAATTTCCTATAATATGATCAAGAAGTGAACAAGAAGGATGTTGCACATTGCATTCTTACTTATAGTTTGTAGACTCACTTGTCTTTGAATCTACTTATTNTAGTAGTTTTTTTTTTGGTAGTTTTAGGATTAGATGGGTGAAGGTTAGAATGTAACCCCAAATGTGCACACTTGCAAAAAGAACTTGAGAGTGGACGTCTAAGCTTGTTTGTGGGCTCATAATATATGCCTTAATTTTGCACATCTTGTCTTGCCTGAACACTCGTATGATTGTGTTGATGAACTGATTCAGAATGAGTTACATGCTAAGTGTGTGTGAGTTGTTACTTGCATCCTATGCTTGCATATGATACCTAGAACTTGCCCTGTGTGTTTGCAAAGCGAAATAGAAGTCGTTTGGTTTTAGAGATGATTGAGGCATTTCTTTGTGCAACCCTTTATACTTGAGAATCCACCTGTGCATATTACCATAGTTAACCCCTTTGAGCCTGAAGCCTGTTCTTTGATAACCCTATAATGATCTAAATCGCTGTGTTTGAATAAGCTAATTGTTTGAACCTTTACCTCCTAGAAGCACTTGAATCACTAAAGAATATACAAAAGTCAAAGTGTGGGGTGGGAGAGAGTTAGTGAAAAAAGGGAATCAAGAATGAAGGTTTTGATTGGTGAACTGGCATTGTACAATAAATCTCAGGAAAAAAAAAGAAGAAGAAGAAGAAGCCAGTTGTACCTAAAGAAAAGTGGGGGTCACAAGTGAAACAAAATGTGGAATAATGATTGGGTTGAACATAAAGGTGAAATAAAAGGAAGTGTGTATTAAAAGTGCTTAGGGAGGTTAGTCACTATATCCAAATATATCCTACCCGTCCCTTAGCCTACATTACAACCTATAAAGACCTCTTGATCTTTGACTGAATGGCTCGATTAGTAGAGTATTACACTAGGGGCAAGCTTATGGTGTGTCTGTGTGGCATGTGAATGCTCTTTGCTGAGAGTGAGTGAATTCTTTCTATATATGGTTCCTTGTTGTTGAATTTTATGTGTGTGGAACTTCTCTCAGATTTTGTTTATGTGAGGGCATGTGACTCAGGAAGAAAAAGTGAGTCTTCACTTCTGTTAGAGTAATTAGAGTGAGCACAAGTGTGTCTTGGCATGAGAGTCTGCATTTGAGATATGATTGTGCACTGCTTAGGTCGATCATTGATAATAGCAGGTGTGACATAAATTGGGGCAATGCATTGAACAGTTAGGCCTAAAAGTGTGGTTTAGTTTGCTCGAGGACGAGCAAAGGTTTAAGTGTGGGGTGTTGATAATAGGTGAATTTGACTATAATCACACCTTAAATAATCACCTTCTTGTGTAGTTTTAATGCTAAAAGTGATAACAAAATGCTCTTATTAGTGCTTTTCATGATTTGCAGGTGATATATGTATAAGGAAGGCTAAGGAGCAGTTTTGGGGTCAAAATTGGAGAAAAGAGGCCAAATGTGTAAATTCCCAATGAAGCTACGCCCTGCCAGCCCTTAGGATTCAGAAAAATGGTTTGGCCGCGGTTCTACCGTGACCGCGGCAGAACCGCGGTGGAAGGCAGCTTCAGAACTTTAGAGATTCAGAGAGGGTGATTGGCTACGGTTCTACCGCGACCGCGGCAGAACTGCGGCAGGCGCAGAAAAGTTCAGGGGTCAAAGTATCAAATACGGGATTTTTAGACCTAAACCCTATTTAAAACATTAGACTTCGCCCAAGAGAATGATTATTGATTCTCAGGGTTTCTTAGCAAGGAAAACCATTGTGAGAGAATACTCCAAACATCTTTCTTCTTTACTTTTGATTTTTATGATGAATTCTATCTTAGTTTATTTTCCCATAGCCATGAGTAGCTAAATTCCTTGTCTAAGGTTTTGATGGAACCTATTGGGTGATGAACTTCTTTTTTATGTGAATACAAATTGCTAGTTTAATCTCTATTTGTTCAACTTCGTATTTGTTGTAGTTAATTGACAGGATCCTCAATTAGCTGTGCCTATTTAGTGTGCATAACTTGGAAAAGAGTGCATATTTAGGGTATTGTTGAACAACACCACTCCTAGATTATTAGAGGAGTCTATAATTGCGGGTTTAACGGCGGGATTAGGGATAACGAAGCCTTGGGTGTAATCTAAAGTGAATCGTGCTAAATAAAGTAAGCTAGTGTGTCTCGGGAGAGTGCAATAGTAAATTACTGTGATTACTCAGGAGAGATTTACGGTAAGATTAGCGTTCATGATTGATAGAGATGTGGTGGTAAATTTGTATGAGCATAAACAGAAGGGATTCCATCAATAGGGGAAATCATTGCCTTAGCTTTTTATCATAATTGTTTACAACCTTATTAGTTTAGTTTACAGCTATTTAGTTACTTGCAAGCGTAGTTGTTAAAGAACATTCAACTGAGATTTGAATATTTGGGAAGCTGGTTCTGAAGAATTAGTGGGTCTGAAGATAGTGGTTGATAGGTTAACTCTCTGTGGATTCGACCCTGGGCGTAATACTCGGGTTATATTTGCAACGTCCGCAGAGTCCTTTTTATAAGGCATGGTTGGGCGTGATCAGTGCGCTATAAAAATCATGTCATTAAGAGAAACACACACATGTACACTTCCTGTTAGCAAACACGAATTCAAATGCTGCAACTCTTCTTACTGCTATGTGTTGCTAGAAAACCTGCCTATAGGAATAAATGTCAATGAATTATCTTTCAATAAATGACTCAACATATTTAATGGCAATCATGCCTATAGGATTTTGATCACTTCATTCACCATTGTCTTACACATATGCACTAGAAACCATACCCATAAGATTTTAATTATCCCATTTGCTATTG
Source organism: Nicotiana attenuata (assembly GCF_001879085.1). Taxonomy (NCBI): domain Eukaryota; kingdom Viridiplantae; phylum Streptophyta; class Magnoliopsida; order Solanales; family Solanaceae; genus Nicotiana; species Nicotiana attenuata. Next base: position 287,691 of record NW_017670729.1, on the reverse strand, counting down.
TATCATAATGCTCACTTAGAAAGCATGTTTATAAGGGGCTAAGCAAAATAAAATGGGCTCCAAACACTGATCTTTAAAGATCCTGCCTATAGGGTATAACTACTCGCTCTAAATTGTTAATGTTGAATTTCTTAAACGATGTTTACTGCTTATTCATACCACTGTCAGAAAAAATGAGTAATTCTGGGCTTTTCCAATAGATTTCATTGCTCCCTCTACTGCATAAATCACTTAGACACAGCGTCCCTATGGTTTAATAACCAAAAACATGTAATATCAATAATCAACATGTAACAACTATGTAATCTCGTCTATAAGATGGCACCTTGCATCTGAAACTGCATGCATGGGGTCACATAGAAACCATGTCTATAGGGCTTAATGGCTTTAATTTGGCTCAATTCTTAAACTGTCTAACGCTTAATGTGAGAATCTGCTCACGTGCATTTGTTGTCTAACCGTGGAGGCTAACTTGAACCCTTAATTGCTTTTACATGAAGTCAAACGTGTTTTGTATGTCGCCTAGTTTTATCATTTTTTTCAGCGGACTAAGTTAAGTCGAGGTCCAAACGCCTCCTGGGCCATAGGCATGGGAAGGGTAGTGCACGCATAAGGCACGGTTTAGAATCAACTAGTGCGCTTTAGGTAACAACTTAAAGATAGTAATCGGGTAGCAGGAGATGATAGTCTGTGCCCGCTGAATAATACGAGTAACACCCCATCTTGAGGGAGTTATGAAGTATTATTTATGTTGCGCGGGGTGATCCTTTAGGCTAAAAAATTTACGACCCCCCCTCACATCCTGTCTTTAAAATCAATTATTTGTGTAATAAAACTTCCCAAACTTCTTGCTTTCTTTGTTTGTCTAACTAATTCATATAATTCGAGTTTGGCCGGGACCCACACACTATAAAAAAACGGGTAAATTGCGGAGGTTTATTTGCGGAGGGTATAAGTAACCTCCACAATTTGCATACTAGCCCCCATAGAATTACACAATTTACGGCGGTTCTAAAACTTCCGCAACCCTAAAATAATAGCGGGTAATTTATTTTACACTCCCTCCTTTCTTTTCCCAATCTTTTCAGAAACTTCCGCCTTTCCCAATCTTTACTCTCTTCTTTCTCTGATTTTCACTCTTAATTAAAAAGAAACTTGAGCCTTCCATGCTCTCTTCTTTCTGCTTGCCCCATGAATGTCGTTTGGGATTCATGAAGTAATTTTATTTTTCCTTAATGAGATTTTAATGTTAAGATTTAAAATTGGGGTTTTAAGAATATAATTTTCCCAAACAACTAAAAGGCACGGCTCATACAGATCTGTGGAATTTTGTTTTGGTCTTGGAATTTTTTTGGACTACAAGAGGAAAGAAGCACTGTGGGTGGCAAAGAAGTTGCATATTGAGAGGTAAGCATATCTATGGAAAATAAGCATCTTTCATACAAAATTAGGGATTCTTATAAGAACAGATCTATACATTTGTACCAGATTTTCCTTTCTTCATTGTTAATTGAAGTATTCTTTTAATAGTTGTGATTAATTTCGAAAATTTATATGCAATTTTATGCATGCACATATGATAAATCAGCTTTGGGTGCATTAGGAATGAGGTTTCTATTTAGTATATTGAGAGGACTCAAATTTTCCAGTATTTTGGTTCAAATTGGCGTGAGGTTAACAGTGGTAGTGTTCAATTTGTCAAATATTTTTCTGTTTCGAGTATCATTTTTGTTGTTTTGATCAAATTGGACAGGAAGACTGATTTATCGGAAAATATAATTGAAGGTTTTGGGATTCTGTCGATATCGCAGGTAAGAAATTTATTTTTATACATTGCAGTACTATATTCACTTCTTCCACATATAGTACAAAATTGAAACAACTTGAAATAACAAAAAATTACTTAAACATGAATTGAAACGTACAAAATGCATTCTTACATGTCTCTTGACTTTATTTTGTTTTTTGACTTCTTTAATCGATTAAAGCGAGAAAGCGGTCGCTTTTTTGAACACTGAGGTGTCTAAATATAATTTCTTGGCAAGTTCAAGGGGCCATCAATGTGTTCAGCCTTTAAGTAAAGATGATCCTTTTTTATCTATTAGAATAACATGTTATTTATGGCAGATTGGTTTTATTTTTAATCTGTTGAGTGGACTTCCTATTGATAGCCCGTAGCCATATCTGCGATGTCTCTTTTAAAGTCATGAATAGTTCTCATTCTGCTAATACTTTTTTTTTGGATGAAATCTCGTTCTGCTAATACTTTGCGACTTCTTTATCCCAAGTAAGCATCACAATGATGCCCGTCTAAGTAAAAATGGTCATTTTAATGCTACAGAATAACATGTTATTTACGGGAGAATGATTTTATTTTTAATGGATTTTATTTTAATGCTTTAAGTTGGCTTAAGCTTGCTTTAGATAAAACTTAACATGTCCAAAGTATGAATAGTTTGTGCTACAAAGGTGCTTCTTTGTAGCAGTAGTTGTATTTTACACTTTGACACTTGGATGAGAAATGTATCATGTCTTGTCTGGTGTAAATATACATAAGAAGTTTTATGCTATAACACTAGTGGTTCTTCTGGCGTAATTAGTACAGACTTAACNTGTGTTGCATCTAGTGCTGATAGAAGTGCAAGGCAAGCAGACTTGCCATACTATGGGAAGTTAGAAGATATTATTGAGCTTTAATATTATCTATTCACAGTTGTGCTCTTTAAATGCCAGTGGGCCGACACTACTCGGGATAGAGGGTTCAAAAGAGATGCTTGGAATTTTAATTGTGTCAATTTTTCTAGATTGATTCATATTGGTGATCGCGAGGATCATGATCCTTACATTGAAGCATCTCAAGCAAATATGGTTTACTATGTTGATGATGAAACAGATAAAGAATGGAGTGTGGCTGTACATTTAAAGCCGAGAGATTTATTTGATATGGGAGAGGTCGATGAAAATGAGATATATGAGAATCAACCATACCAACAACAAGAACTTGAACAATTTTTTGATGATGCTTATGAGAATATCCAAATTGCAATAGATGAGCACATGTCTAAATAGGCATGTAAATTTTCTTGTATCCTTGTATGTTTATTTTTTTTCTTTTATATATATGTACTTTATTTTGTATTTGTATTTTTTATTTTCAATTACTCATTATTTTTTTTGTTGATTGCACATATGCCGAAGACCAAACGTTTCCAGAACTTACAAAAGTCATCAATCAGCGTCTTCTTCAAAATCTACTGATGCGGCACCAGATATGACATCACTATTGGCTCCTTCATTCCCGACTACATCACATCCAACTCCTTCATGTCAGGCAACATCACTACCATCTCCTTCATTTCAAGCCACAAGACAGCAAACCACTTCATTTCAGGCCACAACACAGCCAAGACAGCAAGCTCTTTCATTTCAAGCCATGGGGCAGACAACTCCTTGCATTCAGCCGACTCCTTCTTTTCAGGCGACATCACTACCAACTCCTTCATTTCAACCCACAAGACAACAAACCACTTCATTTCAGGCCACAACACAGTAAAGACAGCAAGCTCTTTCATTTCAGGCCATGGGGAAAACAACTCTTTGCATTCAGCCGACTCCTTCTTTTCAGGCGACATCACTACCAACTCCTTCATAAGACAGCAAACCACTTCATTTCAACCCACAACATTGCCAACTCCTTCATTTCAGGCCACGGGACAGACAACTCCTTCATTTCAGGCCACGGAACAGACAACTCCTTCATTTCAACCTCCAATTAATCCCACACTAGCACAAGCAACATCCAATAAGCGTGCAAAACGTGAGTCTTCACATCATTGGACTGTCGATGGAATAGGTAATCGTTATCCTTTCGTTGTTGTATGGGACTTTAGAGTCTAATTGTGGGAATTTATTTGCCCATGGGGTGTGAGTGGATCTATTTGCACTTGTCCAATGCATCTTCTATAGGACTTTTGTACATCTGTTGCTGCTTCACCTATCTGCTACTATGTGTGGCTGTTACTATTTGCTAGATTCAAGCTAGGACTAGGTTACTTCATGTTTCTTGTATGTTTCCTATCTGGTAATCTTTCTAAATGATCCGGAGAATGTGGAGTTCTTCTAGGTCTTCAATCAAGTCGTTTATATTTGAACTTGAAGATGCTGCCTTCATCTCCTTATATTCTTGAATGGTTAACCTGTTGGTTTTGCTAAAGAAGTGTTAAGTTTTGCTAATAAGAGCTGGCTAGTATATGTCTTAAACATGAGAAATATTGATGTTTCGTTAGCTAAACTCTTTAGCTGTTATGAATTGGACCTCTAAAATAACAAATATGGTATGGAATTAGAGGTCCAAAAACGATGCCTCCCCATATTTGGCTGTCCATCTTCTAGAGTTTAGATTACACATTCCTATTTGGTCTCCTAGAAAATCCATTATTTGAAATCACTGGTTTGAAACAATCCAAAGAATCTTAAATGCTAAAATGTGAAATAGTAAATGGAAATAAAGTGATGGATACATACAATATGACTTCCTTTAAAATATTTTGAAGCAACTTCACCCATTGATGTGCTTGATATATGACAATGCATTCACATTAGTTGTACTCTGATACACACCAGGCAAATTAAATACTATACATCTTACAAATAAGAAGGTGTAAAAGTAGTAGAAGAAGAGAACAACTACGCCATACCAAAAGGCTCTTACCTTTACTTTTTTGCTTTTATTTTTATTTATTAAAGATTCACATGAAAATACCAAAAGGCTCAAATTGAAGACTAGAGAAGCATTAAGTTTACCTCAGGGAGAACGTGTTGTGGTGGAGTTTGATGGCAAGGATCCGATTGGCGAAGCACAAGGCCTTCTAGCAGGCGTATGTGGCCTTTTAGCAACTGACTGTACCATATTTCCAATTGGTTTTGATAAATGGCCGGATATGCCTAAGTCATACTTTAACGACTGCTTTAATAACATTATAAAGGTATAAGTTCTAGATCTTTATAACTATATCTCTATTTTGTCTTTTTTTTTATATTTGTATATAAAAGATAAACTAACCAAAATTTATTTTTGAAGTCTCATTTTTGTTTTATGACCATTGAGGAAGTTGCACGAGGATATGTTTATAGCTCTATTTCAAAGAAGTGGGCTTCAAGTAGGCAGAAGTTGTGGGATGAGTTTAAAGACCCACTTAAAACCAAAGATGAGATTATGGATAATGTTTCGATAGGTATTAGTCGGGATCAATGGACTACCTTTGTGAATTACCGTTGTAAAGAAGAAACTCATGTATTTTTCTGAAACGTCACATTGAAATGCATATAAATATGAGTATTTATTTATATAATTGACTGAAATGTATCTTATTGTTAGAACATGTGTAAAAGAAATGCTGAAAATCGGAAGAAGCAAACAGTTCCACACACCGGTGGCTCCAAACTTAATTCTAGAAGAAGGGCTGAAATGGTGAAAGATGTCACATTATTTACCTTACTTTACTATTTAAATTTTAGATATTGTATCTATTTCTTTTACTTTAATTAAACTATTCTGACTTATTTTTGTTTTCATGCATAGATGGCTGAGACAGGAAGTAAGCCTGGACGAGCACAACTTTATCTTGCTACACATACGAAAAAAGATGGATCATATGTAAATGAGGAGGCAAAAGAAATATGTGTAAGTTACAATAACCAAGAATGTCTTTTTGTCCATACTTTCTCCAACTATATCCATCATCAGTAGGCCCTGAATCTATTAAGACCCATTTGGACAAATATGTTTATCGTCAAGTCTCCTGTTGATTCCATGGGAAAGATATTTTGTTGACCTATTTTAATGTCAAATGAAGGTGAAATTTTGCTCAAATTTGGACCACGTTTTATGAATTCCAGTCCAAAGGATGATTCGATCAGATTTCTAGATATTACTAACTTTGCTCCATTTCTAGAGGCAGTAATCTATGTTAAGAGCTTAGTTTGTCCCTTTTCAGAGGGACCATGAATGCAACAACTGAGGCTGAAATAACTTAGATGAAGACAATCGTGTGACTGATANGTATATGTCTTAAACATGAGAAATATTGATGTTTCGTTAGCTAAACTCTTTAGCTGTTATGAATTGGACCTCTAAAATAACAAATATGGTATGGAATTAGAGGTCCAAAAACGATGCCTCCCCATATTTGGTTGTCCATCTTCTAGAGTTTAGATTACACATTCCTATTTGGTCTCCTAGAAAATTCATTATTTGAAATCACTGGTTTGAAACAATCCGAAGAATCTTAAATGCTAAAATGTGAAACAGTAAATGGAAATAAAGTGATGGATACATACAATATGACTTCCTTTTTACAGAGAAAATGATGAGGTCACTGAGATGTTAGTTGATGACTTAGTCCAAATTTTCTTGAGATTTTTTAAAATATTTTGAAGCAACTTCACCCATTGATGTGCTTGATATATGACAATGGATTCACATTAGCTGTACTCTGATACACACCAGGCAAATTAAATACTATACATCTTACAAATAAGAAGGCGTAGAAGTAGTAGAAGAAGAGAACAGCTACGCCATATATATATACCAAAAGGCTCTTACCTTTACTTTTTTGCTTTTATTTTTATTTATTAAAGATTCACATGGAAATACCAAAAGGCTCAAATTGAAGACTAGAGAAGCATTAAGTTTACTTTAGGGAGAATGTGTTGTGGTGGAGTTTGATGGCAAGTATCCGATTGGCGAAGCACAAGGCCTTCTAGCAGGCGTATGTGGCCTTTTAGCAACTGACTGTACCATATTTCCAATTGGTTTTGATAAATGACCGGATATGCCTAAGTCATACTTTAACGACTGCTTTAACTTATAAAGGTATAAGTTCTAGATCTTTATAACTATATCTCTATTTTGTCTTTTTTTTTTAATATTTGTATATAAAAGATAAACTAACCAAAATTTATTTTTGAAGTCTCATTTTTGTTTTATGACCATTGAGGAAGTTGCACGAGGATATGTTTATAGCTCTATTTCAAAGAAGTGGGCTTCAAGTAGGCAGAAGTTGTGGGATGAGTTTAAAGACCCACTTAAAACCAAAGATGAGATTATGGATAATGTTCCGATAGGTATTAGTCGGGATCAATGGACTACCTTTGTGAACTACCGTTGTAAAGAAGAAACTCAGGCATTTTTCTGAAACGTCACATTGAAATGCATATAAATATGAGTATTTATTTATATAATTGACTGAAATGTATCTTATTGTTAGAACATGTGTAAAAGAAATGCTGAAAATCGGAAGAAGCAAACAGTTCCACACACCGGTGGCTCCAAATCTAATTCTAGAAGAAGGGCTGAAATGGTGAAAGATGTCACATTATTTACCTTACTTTACTATTTAAATTTTAGATATTGTATCTATTTCTTTTACTTTAATTAAACTATTCTGACTTATTTTTGTTTTCATGCATAGATGGCTGAGACAGGAAGTAAGCCTGGACGAGCACAACTTTATCTTGCTACACATACGAAAAAAGATGGATCATATGTAAATGAGGAGGCAAAAGAAATATGTGTAAGTTACAATAACCAAGAATATCTTTTTTTCCATACTTTCTCCAACTATATCCATCATCAGTAGGCCCTTCAAATCCATTCTCTGCACTAAGGGTGATTTTTTTATTTTTAGTTATGGTTCAACTATATCCATCATCAGTAGGCCCTTCATATTTTTATTTTTATTTTTAGTCTTGTTGTTGTTGTTGTTGTCGTTGTTATGGTTCAGATAGCTCATCAAATCCAACTCTCACATCTCATCAGTTGGTGCGAGAATTTTGTATCAGATACATTAAAATGTTTAAGGGGGAAAATAAGCATTTTTGCTGCCACATGCTTGCAAATTCCTCCTTTTCTTCTCTTCACTAACTGTATTTATGACTGTTATGCTGCATAAAGGGGATGTGTTTAGTCTCAAGCATCTTCGTCAATACTCCATTTGCCCCGTTGAGGGGATTGGGTGTGTGTGGGGGGGGGGGGGGTAGGGGTTGATTTAACTTTTAAGCATTAACGGTGTAGAGAATTTTCACTTGATCAGTGTATTTTCACATGTAGCAGATAGTTTACAAAATGAAGTCCTTCCATTTTGTTTTGTTCTTAGTTAAATACTAGCTAAAGATAAATCAGAGATGAATACTATGATAATTTCCTGTTTTATCATTTGCCACAGTCTGAGTTTAACTTTTTCTTTTCCAATTTGAGCTTCATTTTGATACTGTGTACTGTAATGTAGATTTGGCATATTCCTTTTTCTTTTCTTTTTCTTTTTTTTTTTGACATAGCTCGTGTACAACTATAATAAGATTATATAATGTTGGCTCAGATTTTTTTCAACTGTATAATGTTGGCTCAGATTTTTTTGATGTGTATTGTGTTTAGGAAAAAATTGAGCTAGCAGTGAGTGAAAGTACGGTGGATGAGTCTGAAATTTCTCCAAATGATGCTGTTGGTAAGGTGCTAGGCAAAGAGCATCCTGGAAGGGTGAGATGTTTGGGATTAGGAGCTACTCCAAGCAATACTTTCAAAGAGACAAATCTTCGTCTTGGTAATATTAGAATTGTGAGTAATAATGTTGGATGTTCTTCTTCTGGATGTCAAGAGAAGTATAATCAATTGATGAATACTCTCAAAGCATACATGATAATGAAGGAAGGGTCAATACCAGAACAATTTGCTGGGATCTTTGCATCTCCTCCTACAACGGTAAATGCTAAGTTCTTTTTTTTGGTGTATTGTGCAATTTTATATTTTATACTTGTCAATTTCAGCTCTAAAACCAGCTAGTATTACACAATTTTACTTCAAGTCAGCCCCCAAACCTGCAGAAAACCAAATGATTCATATTTCTTTGTTCAAAAGATATGTTGAATGCCTTAAATTCGTAGAAACAATAGCTAAATTCTTAGTCTCGAATAATGTTGGACTAATTGCATCTTTATTCTGATGTACTGGTGGTGCTTTTCCTTTTAAGACATTTAAAATGCCAGTTCCCACATTCGTCACTGACTTATTAGGATTAGTTGAACTTTTCATGAAGATTAAGTCCAGTGACAAACAAGATCATGACCTAAAATCTATCATAAGTGTATAACATTCTTACAATTATGTATAACAGAACATTCTGGTCGAAATTAGAGGATATAATTCAAAAGGAAGAAGTAATATATACATGAATTCTGCCATAAGTGTTGTATCACTAGAGGCTTCGTACCTTGTCCTGTTTCATTCTTTTTTGTTGGTTTAGTGGTTTAATCTTAAATTTATTGCTCAATATCAGGGTGCGCTTGCTGATGTATGGTTAGTGATCATAGGTGTCAAATGAGAGAATTTAGTGGTTGAGTGGGGAACTAATTACTACTGATTCAGATTTCTAATCGTCTCGGAGGGAATGAGCATTACAGTGATGATTTAGGGCATGAACTCAGATTTCTATTTCGTTGTGTATTTGTATTCTCAAGGCTGCATATTGGGGTGCTAAGTAGGAAACTTTTTGGGAGAGGTAAAGTGGTTACATTTATTGGATTGAAAGATTTCCTATTACAAAAATTTATTTCAAGATAGTTAATGGAATGATTCTAGAACTGTATTTCAATATTTGAAATTTGTAAGATGGACTTATGCACAGTGCAAAGAACTGAAAAAGACAAGCTTGTGGTGTTGAAGTGCACATGGTAGACAAAGCAATTCAAGAAAATAAATTTAATGTAGATTAGCAGGTATCCCGTAGAATTAGTCGAGGTGTGCACAAGCTGGCCCGAACATCACGGTTATCCAAAAATAGAAAAAGTATCATTGCAATCTCCTTTTCCTTTTAGACAACACTGCTGAACATTATTTTATCTCAATAACTTGTTTCCTGATACTCCTCTTAATACTTGTATTTTTATTTTATTTTTACTTTTTGCTGCAGCCAAGTGATGCAGCTAGTGGACCCGTTTCACCGACGGATGCAAGAAGGTCTTCTGGCGCTAGTAATCCCAGTGACAGCCATTGAAATTCATTTTAACTGACGTGGATGTATTAGAACAATGTAATAGCTAGCTAATATAGACGGTTAACTATGTTCTAATTTAGCTTGATGACATATGATATACTCTGTCATAGTGTTTTTCACGGTTAATGAAATGTTGATATTTCTTAATTTTAATATTTTGGTTTAACCATAAATATTTCAATTGATATTAGGGAAATGGTATGGCAAATTGATGATATAAAAAATCAATTCTACAATATATTTAAAAATAGATAGGGATAATTAGAAGTCCAAAAGAGAAATTGAATATATCCTGATGTGTACACATAAGAAATTGCCGGGGTTTACAACCCCCACACTACAAAAAAAAATTAAATTTTAAAAATAAAAATTTATATTCGCGCATGAAATTGCGGAGGTTAAAAATTACAATTTGCAGAGGTTAAAAACCTCCGCTATTTGCTGTCACGGCGGTTCGGGAAACCCCCGCATTTGTCTGCCGCAAATTAATAGCGGCGATGCATACTGCGGGGGCTTGCTCAACCGCCGTGACAGCAAATAGCGGAGGTTCCTAACCCCCGCAAACTGCAATTTTAACCTCCGCAATTTACCCGTTTTTTTGTAGTGCCCATAGTATATGGTTCCATTTTTCTAATTTATAGTTTGAATTTAAATATATAAAATTTCTCCAACCTATTACGCCTTGTAAATATCAACTGAATTATTTTCTAGGAGTTATTTAATTTGAGCTAATGCGGCATTGTAACCAACGAAGAAAAATGTGGATATCAATTCAACATATAACATTATCCATTTTATTAATTTTGGTCGATCAAATCAAGCTTGATATTTTGCAATTAAAATAAGCAAATCATTGGCAGGTTATTTTTGTATTAAGAGAATCTTGATTGATTGTTTCATGTGATTGTAATTTGTTGCCAACACAACACTAAATAGACTTAAGAATCGGTTTGGTGCGGAAAACATACAGAATTAGAATCTATATATTTATCCATACGTCATTTGTTTTAGTTTTTTGTAAGCTTCTAGATCATTTTACGGAACCATGACCCCCTAAATATACAAAAATTTTGGTCTCAGATGAAAAAATCTAGCTTGCTCTTTGTTCTTGATCTGCAGATTATTCCTATCCAATGCGTACAACATCTCATTTCCACGCAGCACAAAGAAGAAAGAAAAAAATCGCTGAGTAGTCCCTCAGGATCGTTTGGTAATTGGTATGATGGATAAGCAAAAATAATTTTAGGATAAAAATTAGTACCGCATTATCCCTTGTTTGGTTACTAATTGTGGGATAAGTTATCTCAGGATTAAAAATAGTACAGGGATAACTTATACTTGTTAGAGGGTGGAACAGTAATCCTAGGATAAAAGCAGGAAAATGGACAATTCTAGAATTAATACAACATAGCAAATAGTCAATAAAAAATAATACGAGATAACTAATTCAAGCATAACTTATCCCAGTATAATTAACACTAGCATAACTAAACTCAGCATAATTTATTCAAACCAGCATAGTTTTGGGAAGCAAAAAGAAAAAAAACATCAATATATTGTCTATTTAGTTCCCCTCCCAGTTTATAACATCTACAATAAGGTCTATGACCACTAGAGCTCATATTATTCCACTACCACTAGAGCTCATATTATTAGAAGTTACTTGATATTCCTATATTTCAAAGATTATATAAAGCGACCTATGTACTTCACTTACTTATACATAAATGGGACGTTCATCTAGTTTGTGTTTGCCCCTAAAATAGTACAGTTAAATTTGATATGTGATTTATAGACAAGCGAAATAATTTGATCCAAAAATGATCAAGATAAGATTAAAAATGAGATTTAGCAATTGAAATTGAAAAAAATGACAAGCCTGGCTCCGAGAGCAATGCCTCCGAGGACAAAAGTGAAAGCAATGATAAAGAGAAGTAAAGTTGTTTAATTGAGAGAAAAAATAAAATACAGCTTATGTTTGCAAAGAATTTCGTGTCCTTACAATGGCTGCTGGGCCTGCTATTTATAGCTTTACCTAGGAAAACAAGATCCAAGGATCAAGCTCCTCTTAACTGATAATAAAAGAGTCATTGATGAATATGTAACGGCAGGCTATGAATCCAAATATTCTCTGCAACGGTCGGTCATTTAATGTTAGAGAATATTCCTTAATTGAATGCTATCTGATGGCAAACCATTGATCTCCTCCTGTTAAATATGCTTCCTTCGGGATTTTTCGGGTGTCGATTACATTCGTCGTGTACGGTATTGGTCGTTTGCTTGACTTGCATTTTTTTTCACCTTCAGTTCCACGTGTCACGCTACCATTTGAGCATCTGTTATAAACCAATCTTATCCCATACAGATAGTCCCCCTACTTTCCGCTACCACATCTTAGTGTTACTGAAAAGTTGGTGAAGATTTCTGTCTTGGCGAGAAAGTTCCTGAGCAGTCTCTGACTTATGAAAGAACGCACGTCTTCTCGCATTTAATACCCCGAACACGTGTTGCCCCACGAATGACCAAATATTTTCTCCGGTTCTCGAGGTAATCATGATCACGATTTTTGCCATCTATAACTCCCCTTCTATTCATTATTTTTACTTCTTTACTTTCAAAATTTTCATATGTCTTTCTTCTTCCTTGCATTTGCTTAGAAACTTTTTCATCTCCTTTAATTTCCTTAACAAAACTTTTACTGTCCTTGAAACACTGGTCTTTCCCCAGTGGAAACCCGAAGAAAAATAAGGATAAAGAAGCCGATGTTGATTCTAAATCTCCCATTGTAAGCACCATCGTACCGCAACATCTTAGCACTGCCAACGACTTTCAAGAGAAGGCCACTTCTGCATCTTTGCGGACTTAGCCTATTAGTAGATATCGCTCTTCCATTCTCCCTTCTAGTTTCTTAACTGTGAAGGAGGACTGCAACTGCCCAATCTTGAAATCCTTGCTCCGGATTTGATAGAGCGGATTAGCTTCACCAAGGAGGGTTTTACGTATGTCTATACGTATCACTTTACTTGGGTCCATTCTCCGTGGGGTTGAATGTAGGGCTTGACCCATAATTTTGGAGTTTTGCCACCATTACCCGGTCTACTTAGCATAAGTAAGCCCATCGATATGACGGACGTTGACTTGCCTTTGCCAGCTGTGCACGGAGACCAAGGAAACTCTACCCCTTGCACACATGATGAATCTTTACTCTCCCAAAGTTCTCTATTGAGAGTAATAAACTTCAGCAAAAGTGGCCACCACGCTCTTCTCACCGGCGTGGATGATGATAACGATACTGGTGGATGGAGCGATTCGTCCTCACTACCAGGGGCATCATTCTGACCAAAACTCCATCTTTTCTTAAGTCGTGGAACCACCTTCGTAAGTTTGTCAATTATTTATTTCCTTCCTTTATGAAAATATTTTTTCCCATTGTTGTTGATCTTCTTGTTTCTTTTCTTCCAGCTATCTAATGGGAACCACCACGGGTTCAAGTCAATTGGTTCAAAAAATTCTGAAAGTCACGACACTGGAATTCATCCAGTGGAAGGAAATATCCCGTAAATATGAGTGGAAGGCCAAAAATCATGGTAAACTAAGTTCTTCTTCCTTTTGTCTTTGTGCAAACATGGACTTCCGCAGGGCTCTGTCGTTTGCCCCAAAATTGTCACGGCCCATATTTACTAGTCGTGATGGCACCTAACACGACACGCTAGGTAAGTCAACTAATAGACAGTACCAAACCAAATATAATTATAGGAAGAATAGTAAAGAATTATCTGAACTTTTACATATTAACCCAAGAACTGGTAGTACAAATCAAACTCATAAAGGAGTCTAAAGTAAACAACAACCAAAATAGGGCAAAATAGCTGGCAGTGCAGACCGCACTAAATATGTGCGGCCGCATGCATTATTATGCGGTCCGCAAGATTGAAGATTCAGGGAGCTGGAAAGTAAAGGAGTGCGGACCGCAGCACTTTTGCACGGCCGCATAATCCTAAGTGCGGCCACACACACTTTTATGCGGACAGCAGAAGCCTGAAGTGCAAAGCCCATATTCACAAAACTACGGGCCGCAGCACTTTTGTGCGGCCGCAGAAAGCCATTGTGCGGGCCGCACCAGAATTATGCGGCCGCACAACCTTCGCAGAGGCATTTTTGTCAGATATTTTCAACATACTATAAATAGAACTTTTTGTCATTTTTAGGTTAAGTTTAGTTTGCAGAGGTGCACCTGAGCGGTTTTTTTTACTTCTTTGAGTAATTTTGTATTAGATTGACTTCTTAACATTAGATTTTCTTTGTTTAATCAATGATTATGCATTCTATCTTAATTTCTTCTTGTATTTCTTTATTTTTCATGAGTAGCTAATCTTTAGCTAGGGTTGTGGCTCAACCCTAGTGTGGATACTTACTGGGTATTTAATTTTAGGGCTTGTTTGAGATTGGGTTAGTGATATTTAGCCTTGTTTATGCTTAAATTATAGAATTAATGGTTGCAAACATTGGTTCATGCCTTTTGACCTAGTCTTTGCTTGAGAAAGAGAAACTAGGTTTGGGAAAACTTGGCTAACAAGGAATTGGGGTGAACTCAAGAAATTGATAGCCTCAATGAAAGGGTCAAATCTAGAGATAGTAAGACCCGATTTGAGCATATATCACTTAATTTGTGAAATACCCATTTGGGCTTGAGAAAGCCAAATTGGGCAAAATTACTCAAACTACCGAGAGGTATAGAGTGAGCAATTGTGTGTGATTGCTATACCACGACCCCGATAAATCAAACTTGCCATATAGTTTACAACACGTTAGGTAGCCACCTAGGTGGAAGTCACAACCCTAGATTCCTTTATCATTTGAAAAATAATTAAAACCAAAAATATTGTCTTCTAGTTTATTACTTGCAATCATTAGTTAAAAGTAGAAATAGAAACAACCAATGAATATGTGGAAGTACAAATTGAGGCACATCATACACCTACTCTAGTTATATACCTAATCCCATATCTAACTCCTTGAAGAATCGACCCCGATCTGTGTTGGGATTTATTATTGCTTCGACCGCCTCACTACCTAATTGTGGTATGCGTTTGGGCGAGATCAATGGCTCTGTTACCAGGGAGTTAAATGGATTTAGCTATATATCTAGGTTTTTGTGTTTTTTGTCTTTCTTTCCTTCCGAGTTACTAATTTTGTGTTTGAATTGATTTTAGGTACGAAAATGGCTCTCAACAACGAGTCCATTGGAAATGTGCCATTGGGGGAGGATGTGGACGATGATGCAATGGATGAGGTTCCTCTTGAACCTCAAGCTAATAGATGAGGCCACCCGCCTAACGATAATGTGCCTGCCCCTCCCCCACCTTCACCAAGAGCGGCAACCCACTGACATTTGCCAAACGAGGGTTGTGCAAGTGCTATAGTCCCGCCCCGCATTAGGGCGGACAACTTCCAAATTACCAATGTGATGCTTACACTACTGGAGCAACAAGGTTTCTTCACCGGGGCTTCGAATCAAAATAGCTACAAGCATCTCAAGGGGTTCGTCGATACTTGTTGGGGGAGCAAGCAAACAAATGTTTCTGAGGATGTGCTGAGGTTAAGGCTATTTCCGTTTTCTCTACGGGTAAAACCTTTGGACTGGTTAGAGAGGTTTCCCAACCATTCCATCCACACTTGGGATGAGTTGGCAAAAAAATTCATTTCCAAATTCTTCTCTCCCGGATATATGACAACGCTTCGGGATTAGATTCTTGCTTTCTAGCAAGAACCAATGAGCCATTGCACAAGATTTGGGAAAGATATCATACCATGGTTAAAGAGCGTCTGAACAATGATACGACTGAGGCCATGATCCAACAGACCTTCTACAAGGGGATCAACACAACTAATCAATGTGTGGTTAATCAACTCGCCGGGGGGAACTTATGAACATGACATATGCCGAAGCTTGTGAAATTCTTGATAAGATGGCGGATACCTCTTCGGCATGGCAAAGTAGAGCCAATGTACCGCAAGGTGACCCTAATGTTATTCAACAAGTTAAAGGGCCAAACAAGTGCATGCAATGGAAGGTGTGAATATGATGGTAAACAAAAGACGACAACAAGGTCAACAAATGCAAAGCCGTCCGAAACAATTTATCAAGATGATAGTGGTTATGATCAAGGTGATTCATTTAGTGAGCAAAACGAAGAAGTTCAATAGGTCAAAAATTATCAAGGTCAAAGAAACAATGCTCAAGGACAAAATCAACAACAATGGAGGTCATAAGGGAACCAAGGTAATTGGAACAACCAAAACCATCAAGGAAATTGGAGTGGTGGCAATTCTAATCAAAGCAATTGGAACAATCAAGGAAACAAGGCAATTGGAGTAATCAAGGGAATTGGGGAGGCAATAATCAAGGAGGGTGGAACATCAACAACAACCGGGGGCCGAGTTTTCAAAGGCCTCCGATGTTCCAACAACCAAGACATCCACCTCCCTATCCTTCTCAAGGCCCGAGATCTTCTTCTAATGAGATGGGTAGAATTGAAAACATGTTTAAACAGATGATGGATAAGAATTCCGACTCTGATGCTCAAATAGCCTCGCACAACACTTCTATTCAGAATTTGGATGTTAAACTAGGCCAAATCTCACAAGCGTTGAACACTCGTCCTAATGGGGAACTACCTAGTGATACGGGGATAAACCCGAATGGTGGGAATAATACGGGACATGCTTTGGCTGTGACTACTAGAAGTGGAAAAGGTGGAGATGCAACCACCTCAAATCAAAGAAGGATTGTGGATGAAGATGTTGTGCTTTAAGAGGATGAAATCCCAAGAAATATGGTTCGAGCTAATGAAGAAGTGAGAATTGATATAGATGAAAGTGTAGAGGAGACACAAGAAGAGGTGAACCCGTCTAGGCAACACGTGATTGACATGCCGGAACCGGTAGTGCCAAAGGCTAAGGCACCAATGCCAAGGCCTCCTTCTCCATACCCTCAAAGGCTTGCAAAGCAAAACAGTGAGAACCAATTCAAAATGTTTATTGATATGATGAAGAGTTTGTCCATAGATGTGCCATTGTTGAGGCATTGGAACAAATGCTGGGATATGCAAAATTCATGAAGGACTTGGTAACCAAGAAAAGATCAATGAATTCTGAGACCATCAAGATGACTCATCAAGTGAGGGCTATTGTGCACTCAATAGCTCCAAAGTTTGAAGATCCGGGCGATTTCACAATCCCTTGCACTATTGGGAGCGCTGATTTTGCCAAAGCGTTATGTGATCTCGGGGCAAGTATTAACTTGATGCCCTACTCAGTGTTCAAAACTTTGGGAATTGGGCAACCAAGACCAACATCCATGAGGTTCCAAATGGCGGATCGGACAATGAAGAGGCCTTTCTTATTGATGATGTATTGGTTAGAGTTGACAAGTTCATCCTCCTAGCAGACTTCGTTATCCTTGATTGTGAGGTGGACTATGAGGTGCCTATCATTTTGGGTAGACCTTTCCTTGCTACGGGAAAGGCTCTTGTTGATGTGGAGGCCGGTGAGCTCACTTTTCGGGTGGGTGATGAAAAGGTGGTCTTCCATGTATGCAAATCAATGAGGCAACCGAATAGTAATAAAGTTTATTCATTTGTGGATTTGGTCACCAACGGGGTACTTGATGATACTAGTGCAACAATGAATGTTGAGGAAAAATTGGAAGCCCTTTTGCTCAACCTAGATGATGATGAGGAGAGTGATGGCTATGTAGAGTGTGTAAATGCATTGCGAGGCATGGGGTCATACACTTATGAGCCCCAAAAGCTATCTTTGGATCTTGAAAACCGAAAGACTCCTCCAACAAGGCCCTCAATCGAGGAGCCTCTTACCTTGGAGCTAAAGCCATTGCCCCCGCACCTCAGGTATGAATTCCTTGGCTCTTCTTCTACGTTACCGGTTATTCTTTCTTCGTGCTTAACTAACATGCAGGTAGAGTCCACATAGGAGGTGCTACAAAGGAGGAAAAGAGCAATCGGTTGGACTTTGGCGGATATCCGGGGCATAAGCCCCGCCTTTTGCATGCACAAGATTATTTTGGAGGAGGGTGCCAAACCCTCCGTTGAACATCTAAAGAAGATTAAATGAAGCAATGCAAGAGGTGGTGAAGAAGAAGATAATCAAGTGGTTAGATGCGAGGGTTGTCTACCCCATTTCCTATAGCTCGTGGGCCTCTCCGGTGCAATGTGTCCCAAAGAAATGGGGAATGACTGTGGTAACAAATGACAAGAATGAATTGATCCCGACAAGGACCATTACCGGGTGGAGAGTGTCCATGGACTATAGGAAACTCAATAAGTGCACTCGGAAAGATCATTTGCCGCTTCCATTTCTTGACCAAATGCTTGATAGGTTGGCCGGACGTGTTTTTTATTACTTCCTTGATGGATACTCCGGCTACAATCAAATTCTTATTGCTCCCGAGGACCAAGAAAAGACCACTTTCACATGTCCTTATGGTACTTTCTCGTTTTCAAGGATGCCTTTTGGGTTGTGTAATGCACCGGCGACTTTTTAACGGTGTATGATGGTTACTTTCACCGACATGGTGGAGGACATTCTGAGGTCTTTATGGATAATTTTTCTGTGGTTGGGAATTCGTTTGAATGTTGTTTGAAAAATTTGGATAGGGTATTGGCTAGATGTGAGGAGACAAAGTTGGTGCTGAATTGGGAGAAGTGCCACTTCATGGTTGAGGAAGGCATTGTCCTCGGCCATAAAATTTCAAAACATAGTATTGAGGTTGACCAAGCCAAAATTGAGGTGATCTCCAAACTCCCTCCTCCTACATCCGTAAAGGGAGTGAGGAGCTTCTTGGACATGCGGGTTTCTATCGCCGATTCATCAAGGACTTTTCCAAGGTGGTGAACCCATTGTGCAAACTTTTGGAGAAGGATGCCAAGTTCCATTTCAATGAAGATTGTATAAAGGCATTCGAGTTGCTGAAGTTCAACTTGACTACTACTCCTATTATCACCGCACCGGATTGGAGCTTACCTTTTGAGCTCATGTGTGAAGCTAGTGATGTTGCGATTGGAGTGGTGTTGGGGCAAAGAATCAACAAAATCTTCCACCTGGTCTACTATGCTAGCAAGACCATGAATGATGCCTAAGTCAACTACACTGTGACCGAAAAGGAGCTACTTGCTATCGTTTTTGCCATGGAGAAGTTCCGGCCGTATTTGATGTGTACTAAGGTGATTATTCACACCGACCATGTGGCACTTCGATATTTGATGAGCAACAAAGATTCTAATGCAAGGTTGATGCGGTGGGTGCCTCTTTCACAAGAGTTTGATCTAGAGATTTAAGACCGCAAGGGTAGTGAGAATCAAGTGGCGGACCACTTGTCTCGCTTGGAGGAGGAGGGGAGGCCAAATGATGGCCTTGAGATCAATGATTCATTTCCCAACGAGCAACTCCTATCCGTTTCAATGACCGTGATGCCATGGTTCGCCAATTTAGCCAATTATCTTGTGAGCGACATTGTACCGAATGAGTCTCTTCAAACCAAAGGAAGAAGCTCAAACGGGATGGCTTGGATTATTATTGGTATGAGTTGTATCTTTTCCGGATATGTACTGATGGTGTGATCCGGCGATGTGTGCCGGAAGAAGAACAAATGGGTATTCTTGAGGCTTGCCACTCTTCACCATATGGTGGTCACCATGGTGGAGCTAGAACGGCTACAAAGGTTTTGACTTGTGGATTCTATTGACCTGCCCTCTACAAGGACGCTAGTCGGCTTGTCAAGCGTTGTGATGAGTGCCAAAAGGCCGGTAGGATTTCTAAGAAGAACAAGATGCCCCTCACCACCATTCTAGAGATTGATATCTTTGATGTTTGGGGTATTGATTTCATGGGACCGTTCGTAAGCTCTTATGGGAATAGTTACATTTTGGTAGCTGTGGACTATGTGTCAAAATGGGTTGAAGTCGTGGCTTTACCCAAAAATGGAGCTCGAAGTGTGGTGGCATTCTCGAAAAAGAACATATTCATAAGGTTTGGTACTCCGAGGACCATTATTAGTGATCGGAGTTCGCATTTTTGTAACCGGGCTTTTGATACATTACTCACCAAGTATGGTGTCACTCATAAAATCTCCACCCCCTACCATCCTCAAGCAAGCGGACAGGTTGAAGTCTCCAACCGGGAGATCATGAGTATTTTGTCAAAGACTGTGAATGCCAACCAAACGGATTGGTCAAGAAAACTTGATGATGCTCTTTGGGCTTATAGGACGGCTTACAAGATGCCGATTGGGATGTCTCCATATCGATTGGTGTTTGGGAAGGCGTGTCATCTTCCAGTAGAACTTGAGCATAAGGCCATGTGGGCTTTGAAAAAGCTGAACCTTGAGTGGGATGTCACTGCAAACCTAAGAGTGGCACATTTGAATGAGCTTGATGAATTCCGGTATCATGCCTACACAAGTTCCTCTCTTTACAAGGAGAAGATGAAGTACCTCCATGACAAGTATATCCACAACAAGGAGTTCAAAGAAGGAGATCTGGTGCTATTGTTCAATTCTAGGTTAAGGATGTTTCCGGGCAAGTTAAAATCAAAATGGAGTGGGCCTTTTGAAGTAGTGAATGTAATCCCCTTTGGTGCTCTAGATTTGAAAAATAAGAATGATGAGATTTTTAGAGTCAATGGGCACCGGGTTAAACATTATCTTGGCAAGGTTGATGATGGTCACATTGTGGCAGTTCTTCATTTCAAGTGATTGGTAATTTGCATCGTGCCGCGACGTTAAATCAGGCGCTTCTTGGGAGGCAACCCATGTATCTTTTTCTTTCTTTTATTTTTCTTCTTTAGATTAGATAGACATTGTTTTGTACTAACCAGTTTTGAAGTGTATGCAGGAATGGGTGTGCATTGCAGGGACCGTGCATGAAAAATTTGGCTAAGTGTCAAAATGCATAGTCTCTAATGTTGGCCTGTCAAAATTGCTTAAGGAATTGCGGCCGCACACATTTTTGTGTGGTCCGCACTAATGTTGCGGCCACACTCATTTTTGTGTCGTCTGCATCGAGACTTCTCAACAGGCAGGTAAGGAGTGCGGACCGCATCAAAATTATGCGGCCGAACTCCGTCAAAAAGCTGGGTCCCACGGGTAAAAGTATAAATTGGGCTTCTTGCATTTTTTTAAAACTTTTCGATCTTTTGAGCCCTAAAGCCAAGCTTGCACAGTAACTTTCCCGTTTGCTCTCAAATTGTTCCCTCTTTTCATCACCTGTATCTTCATTGCCGGTATGTTAATTTCTTCATTAGATTCTTTATCTTTTGTTTGCTTTTGTTCTTTGACTTAGGGTTAATCACATGCCTAAAAATGACAATGCTTAGTTGTTTTTGCTTAGAATCATTTGGGTAGCATCTTAAACATTAATTAGGGTCTGGGTAAGTAGCTAAGGATGTTTGATTGCTAAAACCATGACCATTTTTGAACAAAACTGCATGAACCCTAGGTTAGTGCCAGTGAAGTTCGAATTATGCGACCGCACACATTTTTGTGTGGTCCGCAGTAGAGACTGTGTAGCCGCACTCACTTTTGTACGGTCAGCAGCCCTCAGAGTTAGGAATATTTTGTGCCTGACTTGTGCGGCCGCAATCAAAATTGTGCAGTCCACAATGGACTTGTGCGGCCGCACTCATTTTTGTGCGGTCCGCAGTGATGGAACTTCAGAGACCCCAGTAGTCTGAACTTAGGGCTCTGTGGCCGCACTCATTTTTGTGCGGTCCGCAATGGGCAATATGCGGCCGCACTCATTTTTGTGCGGTCTGCAATGGCAGTCTGCGGCCGCACTCACTATTGTGCGGTCCACACTACCCCTTCTGACAATATTTTCCTGCAACTTCTAATTATGTTTAAGCATGCATTATGGGCTTCAATTGTAACTGATTTCTTGTTCTTATGTGTACAGACATTGGTTCGCTCACGAGGCAAAGGAGATATGTCAAAAGGGAGGGCAGAACCCTCCCGAGGCCGGGGTCGAGGCACAAGCAATCTCCCTCTAGCAATCCAAAAGTTTATAAGCAAGAAAGCAACAACAAATAGAGCCTCTGATACCTTAGCGACCAGTGAGTACGTCCCATCCAGGGAAGCTTCTGAGGGTAATTTCGTGCAAGCACAGCCGGAAGCCCAATCACAACAAAGACAACAATTCCTTAGGAGATTCCACTTGGTGGATGAGTCCTCCTCAGCTGCCAGTTCTTTGAAAGGTTTGGAAGAGGACAGCCAAGACTCTGAGCCATCTTCCTTACATGCTCCCCTAGCTCCAATAAATATAGATGATGATGATGATGTCCATATGATGGTAGAGGGGGAGATATTACAGTGCCAGGTTTGGAAAGATCGAGGAGGCCGGAGATATGGGAGGACAAATTTGTTAGTGCCAATGCCTTCGCCAAGTTTAGGGCATGGTGGCCACAGAGGTCGCTCACTCTTGAGCATCAGTTCTTATTGACAGACCTGCACAAGCACAACCCCCAATGTCCTTAGGAAATTTCAGGAGCGAAAAGGTTGGAAATGGTTGACCAACAAAGTCCTAGATGCAAATGAGTACCTGGTCAAGGAGTTCTATGCAAATGTTTCTCGCATCAAACAGGAAACGAAGGTGACAAAAGTGCGGAATCTAAAAATCCGCTTTGACTCCTGTGCACTGAACAAATATGTGGGGTTTGAATAACTAGAAGCACTGCAATACTTGGAAAAGCTAGCTATAGGTGATGCAACTCGTCCGTGGTTAGCTGAGATTCTGGCAATCCTAGGGTCAACACCTCTGTGGCTCATAGCAGGGGTTCCAATTGTCCGGGCCACCCTAAACTTTTAAGCAAAAGGGTGGCAGATGTTCGTGTGTAGCCGCATTGATCAATGCCTCACTGAAAACATTCTCCCACTTCCTCGTGCAGTCTTGGTGGCATTGATTATGGCTGGGTATCCGATAAATGTTGGTGCCATCATGTCCACCAACATCACTTTCGATGTCCAGAAGGGTGAAAGACCAAAGTTCTTCACAGAATACTTCAAGGATCAAGGGGTGGAGTCGAAGCATTATGATACAGAAGTGAAGGCCAAGAAGCCTTTTTCATGGTACCATCTTCAGGGAGCTGACAACCTGAAATTCAAGGGTAAAGCTACTACCTCCATTCGCCAGTATGAAAAGTCGGCAGTACTGGTTACTGTTCAGCTGTCGAGCCTTCCACAACAGCCGGTACTTCCACCGGGACAGCAGCCATGCCACCTTCATCTTCCGGACCACCTGCTTCTGCTAGACTATCAGTGCCATTACCAGTGCCAGCTTCATCTACTTATCCTCAGACTACGGTGCGACTCTCCCAGACATTGGCGAGTCTCAAAAACAGGATGCAGGCAGCTACTACAAAGCTGACTGATATATTCAGTGATGTTGCAGCACAGTCCTCAGCCCCAACAGAGCCACAGGTACCTCCGTTAGTAGAGGAAACATTGAAGAAGATTATGGCCGACCAGAAGACTATCATGGCTAAAGTGGTGACACAGGGGAAAGTTATTGAGGATTTGGGCAAATAGGTCAAGAAGATGCGGAAGTCTCAAGCATCAAAGAAGTCGGTGGATAAGCTGACAAAAGAGATTGAGAAGATTACATCTGTCGGTGATTTACCATTGGACCTGCTCATGGAGACAGCACCACCAACAGCACATGCACCACCAGCAGTACCTGAGGCCCCAGACGCACCAGCCGGCTAGTCTGAGGAGCCAGCTGCGACTGCCCACACTGTTGAGGAGATGATCCAGATGCTCAGCAACGCTATTGTCCCTCAGCCAGGTGATGATGAGATAGAGCTTGAGACCGAGGGTGCTAATGATCCTATGCATACTAAGACCACATAGAGAGTTCTCTTAACTCTCTACCCTTTTCTAGTTCTTATTTTTGTTAAGCATTAAGGACAATGCTTATTTTCATTTAGGGGGTGGTCTAATTTGATTATTTGATTTTGACATTTAACATTTAGGCTGTAATAACTTTGATACTATTTTTCTCTTATCTTTATTTTCCTTTGGTATGTATATATATTCTCCCCATTTCATGTAGATATTCATTTCCCTTATGTATATATTCATTTGACTTCGGTTTGTATATTCATTTATCTCGCTTTTCGTAGTTTATTTCATAGCTTCTTTAGTTTGCTTTTCCTTAGTAGTATAACTTCTTATTTACTTTAGTAGCTTATTATTAATTTGCTAGCTTTTTTTTACATTTTGAGTGAACAATAAGCCTTTGGTTTTCTTAATGACACGGTTCTTTTCAAAGGTGGATTATGTGTGAACCGGGTGGCTCTTCCCAACGATGGATGGCATGACAACCTTCATAAGGTATTGAGTCCGTTTCTTTTATGGTTTGGCAAATATAGTAGTAATGAATAAAAGGGGTTTCAAGCATGCTTCACTTGGTACCAATACATTTACCTATGATCGTATGGTTAAAAACAAGTTGTTGGCAAGAATTAGTTTTAGTTGTGACCCTTTTGACTCTTGTATTGACTTAAGCAGTCATCGAGTGGTTCAAGTCAAGCCATTTTGTGATTCTCAATCTTAGCTAGGGTTTTTGTGGGCCCTCGACTCTGTTCTCTTTAGCAATCCAGAACCGTGAAAGTTGAGATGTTTAGTTACAAGTCCAAGTACCCGTGCTAATAGTCTAGAACTTGTCCCGAATGTTTGTCTAGGCGAAATTCTAAGTGAAGCTTGGCTTGAGAATTCTTTGTAGGCTCTCTTAGATCGAATTTGAAAATTGAAATCTTCCATAGCCTACAAATGTAATATCCCTAGTGAACCCCTTTTAGCCGCATCCCTTTTTCTTTTAATAACCACATTACAAGCCTTTATCCGTTTTGTAATGACCCTCTCTTGGCACCCGATCTTTCCTTAGCATTCATGAAAAATAATTGGAAAATACGTATGTTTGGGGGAGAGACGAGGAGTTTGAAAGTGATAAAAGGTACAAATAAGAGAAAGAAATGACGAAAAGGGAAGGCAAAGAAAAGAAAGAAAGAACAAAAAGAAAAATGCCAAAAATAAAGTGAAGAAACTGAAGAGTTGAAAGGAATTCAAAAGAAAATAAGGAGAAAAGGCTGAAATAAATAGAAAAGGAGAAAAATGAATGTCATGATCAAGAAAGAGTGACGTTACATCTCTCTAGTTCCCCCGAGGAAGAATAAAATGACTCAAAGAGTCGAGAAAGTATGAGCCGAAAAGAGAAAATGGAGTGCTTAAGGAAAGATGAAACCATTCTATTCCAACAAGTCCTACCTTGATCCAAAAGCCTTCATTACAATCTGCAAAAGCCCTACATGATTTCAAGTTGAGTGAGCTTACATTAGTGGTAATTTACATAAGGGGCAAGATTATGGTACTTAAAGCCGGACTTGTGACGTTCTTTTGAGAGAGATGAGCGAACTTTTCACAATCCTTGCTTCAAGTGTTACATTCTAAAGTGAGATTTACTAATGGAGAGTAGAGAAGGAGGAGTTTGGGATCCACAATGACCTATATGAAAGAGCGAGCTTCCTTGATAAAGAGTCAACTCTTGATGCTCTAGTGTCACACTAGAACTATTATACTCAAAAGGTCAAATCATTGCGTTGTTGATAATTCATATGTGTTGTGGGTAATTGTTCGTCTCAATTGATGTGTGATTGATTCACCTTAGGCCAGCTAAAATATCCCTTTTCCTAGTGAAGGTGGGAATTGCCTTATTTGCTTGAGCAAAAGCAAAAGCCTAAGTTTGGGGGAGTTGATAAGTAGGGATTTTGACCGCTTATTGACCAGTGCCAACTTCCTCTACCTATCCTCAAACTGCGGTGCGAGTCTCCTAGGCGTTGGCGAGTCTCAACAACTAGATGCAGGCAGCAACTACAAAGCTGACTGATATATCCAGTGCTATTGTAGCACAGTCCTCAGCCCCAGCAGAGCCATATGTACCTCTGTCAGTGGAGGAAGCATTAAAGAAGATTATGGCTGACCATAAGACTATCATAGATAAAGTGGAGGCACGAGGGAAAGTTATTGAGGATTTGGGTAAACATGTCAAGAAGATGCGGAGATCTCAGGCATCAAAGAAGTCAGTGGATAAGCTGAGAAAAGAGATTGAGAAGATTACATCCGCCTGTGATCTACCTTTGGACCTGCTCATGGAGATAGCACCCCCTAGTAGCACGGGAACCACCAACAGCATAGACAACACTAAAGGCAGCAGTCGGACAGTCTGAGGAGCCGGTTGCTACTTCCCACACTACTGAGGAGATGATCCAGATGCTCAGCAATCCAGTTGTCCCTCAGCCGGGTGATGATGAGATACAGCTTGAGGCTGAGGTTGCTGATGATCCTATGCAGACTAAGACCACATAGGGGGTTCTCTTAACTCTCTACCCTTTCCGTGTTCTTATTTTTGTTAAGCATTCGGGACAATGCTTATTTTTCATTTGAGGGGTGGTCTATTCTGATTATTTGACATTTGGGCTGTAATAACTCTGATACTATTTTCCTTTCATCTTTATTTCCCTTTGGTATGTATATATTCTCTCTATTTGATGTAAATATTCATTTCCCTTATGTATATATTCTTCTCCCTAATGTATATATTCATTTGACTTCGGTATGTATATTCATTTATCTCTCTTTCTGTGGTTTATTTCATAACTTCCTTAGTTTGCTTTTCCTTTGTAGTATAACTTCTTATTACTTTAATAGCTTCTTTTTATTTTGTTAGCTTCTTTTCACGTTTTGAGTGAACAATAAGCCTTTGGTTTCCTTAATTCCATGGTTCTTTCCAAGCATGGATTATGTGTGAACCAGGTGGCTCTTCCCAACGATGGATGGCGTGAAAACCTTCTTAAGGGATTGAGTCCGTTTTCTTTTATATTTGGTAAATATAGTAGTAATGAATAAAAGGTGTCTCAAGCATGCTTCACTTGGTACTAGAACATTTACCTATAATCGTATGGTTAAAAACAAGTTATTGGCAGAAAATAGCTCTAGTTGTGACTCTTGTGTTGACTTAAGTAGTCATCGAGTGGTTCAAATCGAGCCATTTGTGATCCTCAATCTTAGCTAGGGTTGTTGTGGGCCCTCGACTCTGTTCTCTTTAGCAATCTAGAAGTGAGAGAGGTGAGATGTTTAGTTGCAAGTCCAAGTACCCGTGCTAATGGTCTAGAACTTGCCCCGAATGTTTGTCTAGGCGAAATTCTAAGTGTAGCTTGGCTTGAGAAATGATTGTAGGCTCTCCTTTATCCAATTTGAAATTTGAAATCTTCCATGGCCTACCAATGTGATATCCCTAGTCAACCCCTTTGAGCCGAAGCCCTTTTTCTTTCAATAACCACGTTACAAGCCTTCATCTGTTTTGTACTGACCCTCTCTTGACACCCGATCTTTCCTCAGCACTCTTGAGAAACTATTGACAAAAACATAAGTTTAGAGGAGAGAAGAGGAGTTTGAAAGTGATGAAAGGTACGAAGAAGAGAAATAAATGAAGAAAGGGGAAGGCAAAGAAAAGAAAGAAAGAACAAAAAGAAAAATGCCAAAAAGAAAGTGAATAAAGTGAAGAGTTGAAGGGAATTCAAAAGGAAGAAAGGCTGAAGTAAATAGAAAAGGAGGAAAATGAATATCATGATCAAGAAAGAGTGACGTTACGTCTCTGTAGTTCCCCCAAGGAAGAAGAAAATGACTCAAAGAGTCGGGAAAGAATGAGCCGAAAAGAGAAAATGGAGTGCTTAAGGAAAGATGAAACCATTCTATTCCTTCAATTCCATCCTTGATCCAAAAGCCTTCATTACATCCCGTAAAATCCCTACATGATTTCATGTTGAGTGAGCTTACATTAGTGGTGATTTACATGAGGGGCAAGCTTATGGTATTTAAAGCCGGACTTGTGACGTTCTTTTGAGAGAGATGAGCGAACTTTACACAATCTTTGCTTCGAGTGTTACATTCTAAAGTGAGATTTGCAAATGGAGAGTAGAGGAGGAGGAGTTTGGGATCCACAATGACCTAAGTGAAAAAGCGAGTTTCCTTGATGAATAGAGTCAACTCTCGATGCTCTGGAGTCATACTAGAACTATGGTACTCTAAAAGTCATATCATGGTGTTGTTGATAATTCATAATGCATGAAGATCAAAATAAACTTCAAGAACTTCTAGAATCGCAACCAAGAGTTCGAACCATGTCAAATCAACTTCGAATGGCGCCAAATTTTGCAGACAAGTTCCATATGATGAAACGAACCTACTCGAAGCTTCAAATCACATATAACAACCTCGAAACGATGAATCGCACCTCAAGTAAAATCAATGAACTTTGAAACTTCAATTTCTACAACCGATGTCGAAACCTATCAAATCACGTCCAATTGACCTCAAATTTTTCACACAAGTCACATTTGACATTACGGACCTACTCCGAATTTTGGAATCGAAATCTGACCGCGATATCAGAAAGTCCATTCCCGGTCAAACTTCCTAAAAATCCAACTTTCGCCAATCCAAGATTAATTCGACTATGGACCTCCAAATTACAATAAGGACGTGCTCCTAAGTCCAAAATTACCCAACAGAGCAAACAGAACCGATGAAACTCCACTACGAGGACCCAAACTACCCGGCGAAGTGCAGACGCTCAAAACGACCAGTCGGGTCATTACATCCTCCACCACTTAAACACACGTTCGTCCTTAAACGTGCCAGGAGTCGTCCCAAAGCTATCAAACCACGGTGTAACCTTACTATGCATATACCCAGGGGTGATCCCACGTAAGCCTGCCAATGCAACATAACTAGAGATCCTTACTTCCACCTTGGTCTTTAAACCTTAGAACCCAATCTTAAATATCTAGACATTACAAGACCCGAACCTCACGTCTATACACTGTGTAAGCCTGATGGATTAAGTCATAATCAAAATCCCAAGATGTAATCACATGATATATGATAAGTTAGGGATTTTGATCGCTTATTTGTTCTCCTTTACTTGCGTTTTAGCTCAAAAATGCTTAAAGGTATTCCCGGAAACTAATGAAATGTGCTTACTTGTAGGAATATTGGGAAACGAGCCAAAAAAGTCAAAATCAAACTTATAAAGGAGTCTAAAGTGAACAACAACGAAAACAAGGCAAAAGAGCTAGCAACGCGGACCGCACTGAAATTGTACGGCCGCAAGAGATCAAGTGCGGACGAATCCATTATTATGCGGTCCGCACGATTGATGATACAGAGAGCTGGAAAGTAAAGGAGTACGGACCGCAACATTTTTGTGCAGCCGCATAATCCTAAGTGCGGCCTCACCCACTTTTATACGGACCGCAGAAGCCTGAAGTGCAAAGCCCAAATTCCCAAGACTGCAGACCGCAGCACTTTTGTGCGACCGTAGAAAGCCATTGTGCGAACATCACCAGAATTATGTGGCCGCACAACTTTCGCATGGGCATTTTTGTCAGATATTTTCAATTTAGTATAAATAGAACTTTTGTCATTTTTAGGTTAAGTTTAGTTTGCAGAGGTGCACCTGAGCGGTTTTCTTTACTTCTTTGATTAATTTTGTATTAGATTGACTTCTTAACATTAGATTTTCTTTGTTTAATCAATGATTATGCATTCTATCTTAATTTCTTCTTGTATTTCTTTATTTTTCATGAGTAGCTAAATTTTTAGCTAGGGTTGTGGGTCAACCCTAGTGTGGGTACTTAATGGGTATTTAAGGGCTTGTTTGAGATTGGGTTAGTGATATTTAGCCTTGTTTATGCTTAAATTCTAGAATTAATGGTTGCAAACATTGATTCATGCCTTTTTGACCTAGTCTTTGCTTGAGAAAGAGAGACTAGTTTTAGGAAAACTTGCCTAACAAGGAATTGGGGTGAACTCAAGAAATTCATAGCCCCAATTAAAGGTTCAAATCTAGAGATAGTAAGACCCTACTTGAGCATATTCACTTGATTTGTGAAATACCCTTTGGGCTTGAGAAAGCCAAATTGGGCAATATCACTCAAACTACCGAGAGGTATAGAGTGAGCAATTGCGTGTGATTGCTATACCACGACCCCGATAAATCAAACTTGCCCTATAGTTTACAAGCCGTTAGGTAGCCACCTAAGTTGAAGTCACGACCCTAGATTCCTTTGTCATTTGAAAATAACCAAAACTAAAAGCATTGTCTTCTAGTTTGTTACTTGCAATCATTAGTTAAAAGTAGAAATAGAAACAACCAATGAATATGTGGAAGTACAAATTGAGACACATCATACACCTACTCAAGTTATATACCTAATCTCATATCTAACTCCTTGAGGAATCGACCCCGACCTGTATTGAGATTTATTATTGCTTCGACTGCCTCACTACCTAATTGTGGTGTGAGTTTGGGCGAGATCAATATACCCCATCACTCGGACACTCACAGCAGGAACTGTTGACCACCATTACTATCCAAAAACAAATTCGGTGCCTGTAACAAACCTCAAATCAATTAGAACCTCGTTCCAAAACCTTCATACCCTGCCGATAATGAAAGAACCAAGCATAACCTCTTAACCACCTGTCTGATCAATAAGCCAAGAAACTCACTCGTCTGACCAGGGCCATTTGCCCAAATCCTCAGCAAAATATAGTATTATTCTTCCAAACCTTCCTCATCCCAATACAATAGTGCAAATCTCAAGTCTAGAAACCTTATCTCAACCAATACAAGCAGCCCCACCGGCAAGTACCAACAATAGTCTCGTGGAGCCCCAAACAACACGGTCCCGAACACCAACAAGTAATAATGCAGACATGATAGATAACAGAAGGAGAGTCAGATAAGAAGACTACTAAACAAGTTAAGCAGGCAAGGAAATTTTAGCATTTTCTTATGAACTATTTTCAACAAGGTGAAAGCAAAACTACACGAAGTAAGCATCAGGACTTACATTTCATCACGGTACCGTTGCAGCGTGCAACCCGATCCCATCATATCAATCCACATAGGGTACCCATCGAGCCATCAAAACAACACGAAGTAAGCATTAGGATTTACATTTCATCACAGTACCGTTGCAGCGTGCAACCCGATCCCATCATATCACATGTGCGTCAATATAGCACAATAGAGTGCACAAAATATAACCGTGAGAAAGTTATTAGGAACAAACAATACTGAGAAGGGCAAGCACAGCTATGGTGCAATAAGCAAATCAACATCATGAAGGCCATCTCGCCCATAGTGCCATGAAGCCTAAACTGAATTACAATATGCGTGCCAAGAACCATGTAACGCTCACAATCTCTCATAGCATAAGAGAGGAACACATAACGTAGACCAAGGCATGAATAGCATCTATTTTGCCTAACGATATATCTGAGGTAACAGCTACGTAGGAGCAAGCAAATCCGGTCCGATACAGAATACCCATCCTCATTGGGCCTACCAATGGACCCCAAATCAACTCCGGTCATCCCCGATCGGACAGATAGCCCTCCAAAAGTCCACAATGACATACCCATAACACACATTATCATCTGGCTAGCTTTGGCCATATTTCACAGTCCACAACCACGAATCAATCTGCTTTTGAGAACTCCCAGTCTCCAATCCATAGAACATACGAATCACCCTATCTGATCCTAACTCCACCGCCCAAATGTCTAACACATCTCTCGAATAAGATCATCTCACAAGGAATACTTCTAAAATTCTTCCGTGCAACATAACAAAATCTGAATCTCAGTAGTCGACTGACTAGGCGAGCACCGCAATATCAATGATACATCTGTAAGTCAAAACACAATGTGCCTTTTGAGATGTACACCCTTCTCAGGCAATACCAAGTAGTAATAGCATCCATCTAGACATCTGAAACCGTCTGTGGTGTCTAAGAATGTATGGCCTTCCCTTCAAAACTGAACCGCGACCTTACACAAGCAAAACTCAATCCCGATCAGTCAGAAACCTTCAATTGATCTCATCCCGAAGGAAATCCCAATACACAACATGTTCCTCACTTTAGTAGGAAATATCCACCTCAAACTGTAACAAAAATCATCGAGAACTCCTTGAAATTCATTTGCACATTATCAAGCTATCAGAACTGTATCCCTCCAACACAACCAAGCCACGCAGTTTCCCAAAACCCATAAGCATTGCCACGAAACACCTGTGGAGACTCACCACATTGCAAGTACCCAAAGAACCGATCATATTATTACCTTGTTGACCCAATTTATTATCAAACTACCTTGTTTCCTCCGAGTTCTTTCCAATTTACCCTCAAGTTGATACCCCTTCTTGCAAGAACACCATGATCCTTACCCCCAAAGCTCGCCATAAGAGATTCTAGCATAAAAACCACACCGCCCTATGGCCCATAAGCCACTGCATTCCCTCTTAATACCCTAAAGTACCACAACCGAGGCACCCACTCTGAAGAGACCTTCTGTGAATCTAGAGCCGCTTCCTCCACCACTTATTCTTCCTGTTAATGAAATGCATAATCCACAATGGTATAGAAATTCTGCGAGCCTCGACACCATCCAACGTAAATCTTAAACTCTAGCCACAACTGTTATTTCATCACTTAATCTTTCTGAGTTTGAACTCATCACTGAGGCATGAGAATCAAATTTGTTCCACAATTAAACAACATGAAAACCTTTTGATACACTCATAACTCGAGACTATACGCCACATCAAGACAGAAATCAAGCACGCATTAGCCCTTTTTACACCTTAAGCAGACTCTTGTCGTCACCTTCAAACCATCTGAACATAGTCGTAGTCACATCCTACTCGTCATTTAGTCATCCAACCACTCGCCTATCACAAATTCCACTCATAGGGACACTACCGGATGTATATGTCCAAAAGCACATGCTCACACAACCGAAATCCCCGTGCCCAAGCTGCAATCAAAACCTGGCCTCAAGCCCTCCAGACTGACCCATCATCAGCACACAGAAATCACATCTCGCATCTTATCCATGGACCACAAGCTGTCGATGCTCAACCGATACCGAGCGTCACATGCACATATGAATGCGTGGAAGGAATTCAAAGAGTTACGCTCCAAGGTGAATCAATGCCGCACAATCAAGAAAGAAAGATGGGAAGTTTATCCTAAATGTCATGTAGCCTCTCAAAGATAGGTATGGATGTCATCGTATCGATCCACAAGACTCCACTAGACACTTGCTCAAGACTCATAGAACCTATGAACCTAGAGCTCTGATACCAACTTGTCATGACACAAAATCACAAGTCGTGACGACACCTAACTCGGCCCGCTATGTAAGCCAACTAATAGACAATACCAAACCAAATGTAATTACTATAGGAAGAATAGTAAAGAATTATCTGAACTTTTACACATTAACCCAAGAACTGGTAGTACAAATCATGAGCTTCTAAGACTTAGAATTTACAAAACTTATACAAATAATTACACGATCTGTTTGAAAGCTACATAAACAGATTAACAAAATCTAAAGCTACTAAGGACAAGTGGCAGTTGTATCCGGAATGCACGATCACCTTCAAGGTCAGCTCCCGAACATTATCTATAGCTCCGCTCCAAAAGTCTGCACGCAAGGTGCAGAAGTGTAGCATGAGTACAACTGACCCCATGTACCCAGTAAGTATTTTATCTAACCTCGTCGAAGTAGTGATGAGGCTTTTTAGTTAAAAGATGCTCACCGATAAAATATATAATATAAACTAACAATATAACTATACTACAGTATAACAGAATAGAGCATACGAAACGAATGTACAAAGCAATAATGGAGTACTAGAAGAGATCACAATTCAACAGTTTCCAATATCTCGACCAATCTTTCCCTTAGAGCGACACCCAATAAACCAAAATAATCACCTCAAAACTGTCATAGTGTGAAAGAAATACTCAAGACATCAAATTCAATGGCACGGCGACACCCTTCGTGCATTTATCTCATCTAAACCATATATGCGTAAACAGTACCAACCAAATGGCAAAAATTATGATGACATAAATGACAAAGTAGGAAATACGCAAGTAGCAATAACGAACGAGAATGTACATAAGGACATCAGTAACAGACAAGGCGGAAAGCATAGAGGTAATGACAACAATTAGAAAAAAAGAGAATGTAACTTCAACTAACTAGTATGGCGGAGGCATAAAGATAGATATAACAAATAAGAAAGGGGACACATGATCTTTATAAGTTAACAAAGTAGAGACATGAATGACTAACATGGAAGAAGTCCTGTACCTAAGTGCAACAAAACAGATATGACATGGATGCAATTATAACAGCAGGAAGTAGGTATGATATTTACAAGTTAAGCAAGTAGAAGGCATGGGCAACACAATAACATTTAAGATTGAGAATAAAGATAGAACAGTGACGACAAGTCACATAAGAACCATAAGTACGACAGGAATAGGTAAAGACATATAGATATCTGAAAGAAAAGGATATCACAACATAATGCATGTCCCTCGTCCTCACTTGCACGGAAACACCCTTCGTGCCATGAACTCGCAATAACACAAAAGAATGATAATATAGATACAATAGCACGGCATCACCCTTCGTACTTCTACTCATATAACATGGCACGGCATCACCCTTCGTGCCTTTACTCACAAATGATATGGCATGGCATCACCCTTCATGCTTTTACTCTCAATAATATGGCACGGCATCACCCTTTGTGCTTTTACTCTCAATAATATGGCACGAAATCGCCCTTCGTGCTTTACACTTTTCCTTACCAGGCATATGTATTTCAATGACAAATAAGGCGGAAGCATAAATAACATCAAGGGGAGTGTTTAAACGAATATTCCAAATGAATCCCAATCACAACTTTCCAAGGCAACAATAGTTCAATAATCCGCAAGAACCTTATTATTCAGGTATTCCAACAATTCTCACAAATGATCCACTACACAAATATAGAGTCTAGTATCTCAAGAATATAGGCCGTAGCAATGTATTATTGATTATGCAAGTGATGACCAAATTAGACACATCAATGTGTTCTCATGATTTCCATCAAAGTTGATCAAGTCATAACAAGCCAAGTCTTAGTTCCTAACATTTAATACTATGATTTTAGTATCTTGGAGTCAAGTAAGGCATGAAATAAGAAGGTCACATAATTCTACAAGACACAATTATAATATAATCTACCCCCGAGCATGATTAACCCTTGCACATACATATACGCTCGTCGCCTCATATATGTATCACCCCGCATGTAGCAAACAATGTCAAAAGGTAGGAAAAATTCCCTCAACAAAGTTAGGCAAGACACTTACCTCAATTCAGCTAACTCAATATTCAATTTAGCTTTTTCCTTTACAAATTCACCTCCGCTCAGTGCAATCTAGCCAAAGAAGACTTAAATACATCACACAATGCATGGGAAAACAATCTCAATTAATAAAGCTGTGATTTTTATTTAATTTCTAAAAAGTCAACAAAAGTCAAACCCCGGGCCCGCAAGGTCAAAACCTGGGTCCAACGGTAGGTCTTGACTACCCATAGTCTCAAGAGTTCAAATACGTATTTTGTTTTCAAATCCGAGTCCTATTCGACTCTCAAATCCCAAATTTTTATTTTTCAATACTTTGACAAAATCCCCAAACTTTTCCCTAGATTTCTCATGAATTTGATGTTAAATATTATGTATAATCATGAAATGTAGTTGAGAATTGATTAGAGGTACTTACCCATGATTTGGCATGAAAATCCCTTCACAAAATCGCCTCCCATCGAAGTTAGGGTTCAAAATATAACAAAAATAAAGCTTAGACCCAGAATTCTCAGCATTTAGCAGGCTGCATATGTCGCATTTGCGACACGGGGTTCGCAAATGCGAGCCCCGCAAATGAGAACTACTCATTGCAAAAGTGAATCAGAAGTTTCCCTGTCAAGGTCGCATTTGCGACCCTAAACTTCGCAAATGCGAAGGTCAATATTTTGCAAAAGCGGCAGGGTCCCTCGCAAATGCAGACAACCCCATATCGCAAATGCGAATCTTCTTCAGCAGCCCAATTCGCGCAATTGCGATAGTTGCTTCCAATTATCGACTGTCGCATTTGCGACAAAAACATCGCAAATGCAATGACACCAGTACCAGCACTCAACTATTATGGAAAATTATTCCAAAATCAATCCGAAACTCACCCGAGCCCTTGAAGCTCCAAACCAACCATGCACCCAGGTCCAGGAACACAACACGAACTCGTTTGCACGATCAAACCATCAAAATAACATCTAAAACCACGAATCGGATGCCAAAATGCATGAAGATCAAAATAAACTTCAAGAACTTCTAGAATTGCAACCAAGCGTCCGAACCATATCAAATCAACTCAGATTGGCGCCAAATTCTTCAGACAAATTCCATATGACGAAACAAACCTACTCAAAGCTTCAAATCATGCTTAACAACCTCGAAACGACGTATTGCACCTCAAGTCAAAATCAATGAACTTTGAAACTTCAATTTCTGCAACTGATGCCAAAACCTATCAAATCACATCTAATTGACCTTAAATTCTGCACACAAGTCACATTTCACATTACGAACCTACTCCAACTTCAGAAATCGAAATCCGACCACGATATTAAAAAGTCCAGACCCAGTCAAACTTCCCAAAATTCCATCTTTTGCCAATCCAAGACTAATTCGACTACGGTCCTCCAAATAACAATCCGGACGCGCTCCTAAGTCAAAAATCACCCAACAGAGCTAACGAAACTGACGAAACTCCATTTCGAGACCCCAAACTACCGGGCAAAGTGCAGATGCTCAAAATGACCAGTCGGGTCGTTATAAAAATTGACATTTTTGAGGATCCCGAGGAGGCTAGAAGGGTGTTGCAAGGCACGCTGGCCCAAAGCAGAGCTCGCATATCTGCTCCAGTGAGGGTGCCTCTTCTCGGAGTCCCTAAATTGAGAACAAGCAACCAAAAAGACGTCGTTCTTCCTCGGCTAGGACTCCAAATAAGAAGATAAAGAAAGCAAAAATAGAGCCGGCCGTAGTGGTCCTCGTTGATGAAGGGGAAGCCAATAGTGAAGAGGCTCCCCTTCAAATGAGGGAAGGGTATTCACTAGCTCAACCGGATTTTTAGCTGGGAGAAGTTCAAAACCCAACTTCGGATGAAGTTGACGCGCTTTGGAGCGAGATGAGCTTGATCGAGAATACTGATTCTCATTTCTCAGCCCCATGTTGCCTCTGCTCCAGGGGGTTTAGACCTTTGACCTCTTCTACCTCCGATCACTGAGCCAATAACAATCAACGCTTCTTCTTCTACTCCCACTTATTCACCTTCTACACTGATTGGTTCACACCCATCGACACCAGCTGCACCTTCACCACCAGGAACAACTACCACTCCTCCATCGGCAAGAACGAGGTGCTTCTCCTCCTTGGTCTCCCGACCACGGGAATTCGTGGCATAATTATTCAACCCCTTCCCCAAATCATCGAGGGAGGAGAAGTGCCACTCTTTCGGTTTCGAAAGGATGCCATCTTTTTTCCAAGCCGATGGAGCTTGCGAATTACCTGAAGCTGTTGGTTTTGGAGAGAGATTGGAAGAAAATGCACTCCCTTTCCGGGGAGTTCCTGATAAATAATTCCATGCACAACATGACATAAGAAGCGTACTAGTTTGCTCGTATGTTCGTTTATATTCACCTGTTATAATGGAAATCCTAAATTTGATATTCTTTTTTGTAGGATAACTTTCTTGCTTCCGAAGGCCTGGATAGGTTGATTCTTGACAAGCAAGGACTCGCTTTCAAGCAGGATTAACTTTTGGCTAAGAGGAACCAACTTGTTGTGCGCCTCCCCGTAGTGGAGGCAAAATATGCTGAGATGGGCAAGCTCGAGGCTCGATTACAACAAAGCGAGTAAGATAAAATGGCCCATAGCCAAGAAGCTACTAAATTACATGAAAAGCTTCAAGAGGCCAAGGCTAAGTGGGCCGAGTTACATAACGCTGTACCTGATGCTGCCGAGCGCGAGTCGGCCTTGGAGGATCAAATAAATAACCTGGAGCTGGAGTTGAACTCCAAAACCGAGAAAGCCAATGCTGCCGAGGAGAAGAGGGCCAAAATGGAAGAGAAGTTTAAGAGAATCATGGAGCAAAATCGGATCCATTTATCTATCACTACTGATCTCGATTCTCTCCTTGGGGTCATGAAACCCGAAAGGGACGGCCTTCAAGCCGAAATTGATAGACTCAAAAAAGAACTCCAGTACCAAGAGGATTCTCTCATATTTGATAAGACTTATGCTATACATCATATGAGGAGGCAAACCTTGGAACTTATGCAATCGTCAATATTGATGATTGCATCATCAAGGCTCGAGAACTGGAGCTAACTGCTCGTGAGAATCTTTCTGCTCAGCCCGCAACAACTGACTCTTTGAGTATCGGTTCTGAGTACTCGGGAACCTAAGGAGATATTTAACAAAATGAAGAAAAAGGTCTATGCTCCAAACCGGTAGTAGATCCACCTGCCTCTACCGGGGGAAATATAGACCCTTATCTCCCTCCGGGTTCTGGCGGCAATGACGTTTAACTATTTCCTTTTATCTTGTAATTGCGGCAAACTTCCACCGAGTTTGGAACTCTTATAAATAAAGAATTCTTTGTTTAAGTGTTGTGCAAAATATATTCCTTTTGCGTTGAGTTGATTAAAGCTTTAGGTATAATTTCATCTGATAGCTTTTGATTCTGGGTGTAAGTTCTTCCAGAATCAACCCTCTACTATGAGGGTTTCATAAGAGAGGGCCCTTTTATGTTAAAGGTGCTCTGAACAGGTCGTCTCCTGTTCATTCGGGCACAAGAATTTGAAGTTCTTGTTGACTTTCCAATGATAAAATTAACTCATCATTTGGACAAGAAATAAGATAAAAATAAAAGGACTATATTTTATTCCTTATATCTTTAAAAGTACATAGAATTCATTTGCTAAAGTAAAAACTGACAATACATGTGGCTAACTTGTACAACTTATTTCTATGGGCCTGATCATGCAGTCCCCGGTCCTGATGAGACATTGATCCTGGTTCTTGCAGTCCCGGTTTGTGGCACTCCTGGTGTCGTATCAGATATTATTCTCCCCCCGCCCCCAATGTTCGAATGCGAAGCATGCAAATTAGAATACTGGAAGTCTTGCTTCACCGGTGGAAAAAACTTGTGAATGGTTAATAATCTCTTTTTAGTGATGGAAGCCAAAACTTGCCACCGACCTAAAGATTATTTAACCATCCATACTGTTTGCGATCGATGTGAAAATTTTAGTGCCTTGATATCTAAAGGTATTTCCTTTTGTCGATGATGCTCCCTTTGTAGTATGCTTTTCGTTGCTGCCTCATTACAAACCTTGCTAGAAAAATCCGATTGGGACGAAAACTAGTCGAAGGGAAAAAGAGTGCAGCACATACTTTCATTATTGGTAGCATACGTTAGCAATAATGCCTTTTGAGGTGAGTCACATTCCAATTTCTGAGCAACTTAACTCCATATTGATTCTCCAACTCGTATGATCCTTTACCGGTAACAGATGAAACCCGGTAAGGACCTTCTCATATTGGACCCAGCTTCCCAGTGTTGACTTCCCAAGTGCTATGAGTAACCTTTCTCAAAACCAAATCTCCTACTTTGAAGTAGCGGAGATTGGCCCTCCCATTATAATATCTTTCCATCCTTTGCTTTTGAGCCACCATCCTCACGTACGCCAAGTCTCTGTGCTCATCTAGCAAGTTAAGCCTTACTAGTAATGCTTCATTATTTGCTTCTTCGGTTGATCGGGAAAACCTTAAATTTGGTTCCCCTTTTTCCACTAGTATCAGAGTTTCCGCGCCATATACAAGAGAGAAAGGTGTTTCTCCCATGCTCGACTTCGTCGTTGTCCGATATGCCCATAGTACACCCGGGAGCTCTTCCGGCCATCTACCTTTAGTAGCTTCTAGCTTCTTTTTAAGGTTTTGAATAATCACCTTATTTTTTGATTCCGCTTATCTGTTGGCACTTGGATGGTACGATGAAGATGTAATCCTCTTGCTTTTCAAATCTTTCAAAAAATTTGTGATTTTTTAGCTTATGAACTGCGGTCACTGTCACAGGAAATCTTCTTCAATATTCCGAATTGGCAAATTATGTAGTCCCATACAAAGTCAACCACTTCGCGCTCACTGATTTTTTGGTAAGGACCTGCTTCAGCCCA
Source organism: Nicotiana attenuata (assembly GCF_001879085.1). Lineage (NCBI taxonomy): Eukaryota > Viridiplantae > Streptophyta > Magnoliopsida > Solanales > Solanaceae > Nicotiana > Nicotiana attenuata. Next base: position 247,359 of record NW_017670729.1, on the reverse strand, counting down.
TTTAGTGAAGTAGTCAGTTAAAACCAAAAGAAATCTTACCTTTATGGGGTCCGTTGGCAGAGGGCCGACTATGTCCATTCCCTATTTCATGAACGGCCATGGTTACAATATCGAATGCAAGAGTTTTGCTGGTTGATATACCAATTGTGCATGGCGTTGACATTTGTCGCACTTCTGAATGAATGATTTTGCGTCCTACTCCATCCGAGGCCAATAGTAACCTGCCCTAACCAGCTTTAGAACTAACGAACCTGCACTGGAATGGATAACGCAAATCCCTTCATGGACTTCTCTCATCATGTAGTCCGCCTCTGAGGCTCCCAGATGTTGGGCCAATGGTCCTTGGTATGATATTTTATACAATTGCTCATCTATGAGGCAATAGCAAGCTACTTTGGTTCGTAGTGCCCGGGACACCTTCAGGTCTTCGGATAATTTTCCATACCGAAGATATTCGACGAACTCATTCCTCCAGTCCCAGACTAGGTTGGTTGAATTGACTTCGCAAAAACCATCCTTATCTAATACCGAATGTAGAAGTTGAACGACAGTAACGGGGTCAGATCCTTTCATCTCCGTAGATGACCCCAAATTGGCCAATGTATCTGCTTTCACATTTTCTTCCCTTGGAATATGTATGATCGACCATTCCTTGAGTCGTACGACCAATGCCTGAACCTTGTTCACATACTGTTGCATGCGCTCTTCCTTCATGATAAAAATCCCGTATACTTGGTTTACTACCAACTGGGAATCGCACTGTATCTCGATGACCTCGGTGCCGAGTCCTCGGGCTAGTTCAAGTCCTTCTTCCTCTCGGACTAAAATGGCACTTACTGCTACTTCCGAGACTGCTATATGTAATATTGACTGCTCGCCCTTCCCCGATTTTGACAGTAACGAGAGGCGTGATAGGTAACTTTTTAGGTCCTTCAAGGCCTGTTGGCATTCTGGAGTCCATTTAAAATTGTTCTTCTTTTTCAGAAGTAAAAAGAAGTGTTGGCAGTTTTCAGAGGATCTCGAGATGAATCTACTTAGAGCCACCAATCTTCCGGTCAGCCTCTATACCTCCTTTATATTTGTCAAATGGTTCGGAATGTCGTTGATAGCTTTGATTTTGTTGGGAATTACCTCGATCCCTCTTTGCGAGGCCAAGAACCCCAAGAATTTTCCGGAACCAACCTCGAACGCATATTTTTCGGGGTTGAGTTTCATGTTATGCTTCCTCAAGATATTGAAAGTTTCTTGGAGGTGTATCAAATGATCTCCTGCATTCAAAGACTTGACTAACATGTCATCAATGTACAACTCTATTGTTTTGCCTATCTGATTTTCAAATATTTTATTAACGAGCCTCTAATAAGTGGCTCCGGCGTTCTTAAGCCCAAATGGCATCAGATTATAGCAAGATGTGCCAAAGTTCGTTATAAAAGAAGTTTTTTCCTAATCCTCCGAGTTCATCTTGATTTGATTGTACCCATAGTAAGCATCAAGAAAACTCATTAACTTATGTCCAACCGTAGTATCAACCATTTGATCAATATTTGACACTGGAAACGAGTCTTTAGGGCACGCCTTATTTAAATTCGTATAATCTACGCACATTCTAAATTTTTTATTCTTTTTTGGTACTACAACTACATTGGCTAACCATTTTGGATATTTTACGTCTCGGATGGAACCAATATTGAGGAACGGGGTTACCTCCTCTTTAACAAACCTGCTCCTGACCTCTGATATCGGTCGTTTCTTTTGCCTTACCGGTAGGAAGTTCTGATCTAGTGTTTAGCTTGTGCAGGGATAGTGCAAAGTGGATACCTATCATATCCGAGTGCGACCACGCAAAGCAATCTGCATAAATTTTTAAAAAACTTATAAATTCTAACCTAAGTTCGGGTTTGAGTCCTATTCCCAAGTGAAACTTTCTTTCCAAAAACTCTTCGAACAGGGCACTTGCTCGAGTTCTTCTTCAGTGGACTTCATTGCATCCGTCTCCTCTGGTACCTAAAAATATCTCGGCACCTGGTGGGATTCCGACGGCTCCTTGCCTTTATCGTCTTCGTTCAAAAAGTGAGAAGGCATCAGTTCATGTAATTGCTATTTTGGTTGGCTCCTTTCCTTTACTGCCGGAAACTTTTACCTTTCATCTTCCTTGCAGCCGGTTGATCTCCTCTAATCTGCTTGATTCCTTTCGAGTTGGAAATTTCAACAGTTGATGATATGTTGAGGGCACAACCTTCATCTCATGTATCCACGTCCTTCTGAGGATTACATCGTAACCATATCACCATCTACCACTTCGAATAGAGTGGTTTTGATCAATTCTTCAGCGTTTGTGGGCAGCAAAATCTCTCCTCGGGTTTTCAGACTTGTCAAGTTAAATCCAGCTACGGCCCCGATCGACTCTTCTATCAGGAGCGAATCTATCTGAAGACCGAAACCCTTTGCTGTTACGACCTATGGTTCTTTCATACAGCAAAAAATGACCTCTAGAAGACCGTTGATCCGCCTCAAAGTCACTTTTAACTTTATCCTAATTTTTGTCTCGATCTCGCCCCTTGGTTGAAACCGGGAACCCTAGATGATCTTCCTCTATCCTTATTTTTGACTCATAGTGGTTATGGACATACGCCCATGTGGTTGCTTGGAATTCGAGTAGGCATTTCCTTCAACTTTCAGGAGGCGTCGGAGCTCTGTGGATTTAAATCCTTTGTGAACACCTCCGATGCCCACTCATCCGGTATATCCATTAATAGCATCCTCTCTTTCTTGAACCGGATCACGAATTCTCGCAGCAATTCAGACTCACCTTCCGCAATCCTGAATATGTTCGTCTTCTTGTCTTGGACCTTCCTTGCCCCGGTATGGGCCTTAATAAATGAATCTGCAAGCATCTCAAGAGAGTCAATTGAATGCTCGAGTAAGAGTGGATACCATGTCAGGGGCCCCTTTGTGAGGGTTTCACCAAACTTCTTCAGTAAGACCAATTCGACCTCATGTTGAGCCAAATCGTTCCTTTTCACAGCCGTGGTGTAGGTTGTGATGTGCTCTGCGGATATGAAGTTACTTCGTATTTTGGTATGTCCGGCATCTTGAACCTCTTCAAAATTAACTCTGGTGTTGCGCTCGATTTAAACGGTAAATGTGTGTACTTTTTTGAATTTGGGCCTTTTAGTATTGGTGGTGCGACCGGAATCTCATCCATCCGAGCATGAAACTCCTTTGCATTTTGATTCATTCGCTCGTTCATTTCGCTCATAAACCTCATGAACTTGGTTTTGAAGGGATCATTCCCGTTGTTGTTTCCAGATCCGCTATCGGTCCCTACGTCTTCGTCGAAACAATCCTCGCCTCTTAGGGTGTTTTTGTCGACCCTTTGAGCTGTTTGGTTTTCAAGAGCACTGCGAGGAGCCGGGCCCCTTTTGTTTGCGTTATTAGAGGCACCTGACAAAGGTTGTTTCAACTCGGTTATCACCCGATCCTGCCTTGAGAGGTGTTTCATGATTGCTTTTTGTTGTTCTCTCAAGATTTTTACTATTTTCACGATATGTTCCTCCTCTGGATCATTGGGAGTTAGCTCCCGCACGTACCGAGGGTACCGTCATTCACGAACTGGGGTTGTTTCATCACCTTAGTTATGGGTGTCGCTGATTGAATCATCACATTGGGACAACTCTTCATGCCCTCTACGCAATTGTCTAAGCCCCACGGTGGGCGCCAAACTATTTACCCGTAAACGGTAAAGTTAAATTTGTTACGTGGTTTATAGATAAGAGAACTGATTTGATCCAAAAATTATAAAGAAATAAGATTGAAATGAGATTTAGCAATTGGAATTGAAGAAGATGACAAGCCTGGCTCCGGGCCCAATGCCTTCGAGGACAAAAGTGAAAGCAATGATAAAGAGCAAGTAAGTTGTTTAATTGAGAGCAAAAATAAAATATGGCATATGTTTGCAAAATATTTAGTGTCCCTGTTGAGCCTGCTATTTATAGATTTACATGGGGAAACAAGATCATAGGATCAAGCTCCTCTTAAATGATAATAAAATACTCATTGATGAATATGTAACGACATGCCATAAATGCAAATATTCTCTGCAACGGTCACTCATTTAATGTTAGAGAATATTCTTTCATTGAATGTTATTCGATGGAAAACTCTTGATCTCCTCCCGTCAAAATATGCTCCTTCGGGATTTATCCGGTGTTGATTACATTCGTTGTATCCGATAATGATCGTTGCATGACTAGTCTTTTTTTCTCGCCTTCGATTCCACGTGTCATGCTATCATTCGACCATCTATTATAATCAATTTTACCCCATACAGTTTGACTGTTGGAGCTCATTTTTTGACAATAAGAAAAAAAAATGAATACTTGTCACTATGTCTAAAAAAAAGAAACTAAGTTCGGTAATTAAACATTTTCACACCACTTAAGGGAAAGGTAAAAAGACAAAACACCATAATATGCAATGAAAAAGATCATTCATGTTCTACAATTACCTAGTGATATCGCAAACAAGAGAAGGATGATTCAGATTTCAGGTCAATGATTAGTCACTTTCGGTGATGTATTTAGCACAGAGAAAAAGGAGGATTTTGATCCGGAGCCAGAAATTCATATATACTAGAATGTCAAATCTAGGACTTGAGCTTGTGACTTGGAGTAATTTTTAAACTTTCTCTCTGCAGTTATACTAAACTCTTACTTTATATAAAAGAATTCAATAATTTATAAATTAATCAAAAAAGTTATTTTATCATATATTTACATTATAATTTTTGGACGAAGGAAATGCCTTGGCAAAATGAGAGAAGAGGAAACTGGGAAAAGGATGCGTACGAGAGGATGCAGACTTTATAAACTTAAAGAAGCAATGGCTTTAGGCTTTACGCTTCAACATGGAATCATCTCAGTGGACGAATAAAGTATAATGGAAATAATTATTAGAATCACAGTTAGCGGGTAGCTTCATCCACCAAAGTTTGGACAAGTAAAAATTACTCCCTCCGTTCCAATTTATGTGAACCTGTTTGACTGGACATGGAGTTTAAGAAAAAATGAAGACTTTTGGAATTTGTGGTCCTAAACAATTCAAAAAAGGGCCCAGAGTATTTGTATGGTTATAAAAACTTCTCAGTAAGGGTAGAATTGTAAGTTTAAGCTAAATAGTTCCAAATTTAGAAAGGGATCATTCTTTTTGGAACGGACAAAAAAGGAAATAGGTTCACATAAACTGAAACAGAGGGTAATTACTTTTTTATTGCTTCCACTAAGATCTAAATATGAAATGCTTATATTTCCACTATTGATCACTAGGTAACGTCTGAATAACTTGAGAGCGCTATGTTTAATTTCACTTCAACAATAACATCTTAGTTCATATTAATGCGATGGATGCTATTTTTTGAATTAAAGTACAAACAAATATACTAATATATGTTATAAAGTGTTTAATGGGTAGGTAGAACTCTTTTTTAGAATATGAACACTTCAATTAGTCAAGGACTCATCACTTGCTGCAATATGCAAATTACCAAGCAATCAATATCCAAAGAAAATTTTTTCCATGACACCCTCAATTATACGCCAGTGTGATATTGAAATAACCAATTGGACACCCCATCAATTTAATTAATTACATGAATTATAGAAGGGAGAAATTTAATGCATTTTTTTTTTAATGAAAAGAAAGTGAAGAAGAGGTTGAAAACCGGCCATCCTTTGAACAAAGACTTGATCGGTTTTGGTGGGTCCCATAAAGTGATGATAGAAAATGCTTTAATTATTCTTTTGGAAGTATTAATAATATCATGAAAATAAAGTACTAATATTATCAGGAATGTAAATTTCCACTTATTTTCTTCTTCTTTTTTATGGGTCCATATGGTCCCAATAATTGACACATTTGAATAACATAATAATTGTTGAAAATGATTTATTACAAGACCTATGAATTGATGGGTCTTTGGGCCTTTTCTCAACTCGGATTCATCATGTATTTTGTTTCTTTCTAGAAAGCAAAAATGAAGGAACACCATTAGTATTATTTATTAAGTCTATTGGAAGATAGAATTTTGAATAAATCAAAGTAAATGGAGGTGATATGATATTTTTAGAAGTCATTGCAAAATCTGCCTCCTCTATGTCAATATAAGATGTTGACTCATCAAAGCTTTTAATCTTGGCATCTCCCCCCTTAGCTATTTAAAAAGTTTAAAAATAGTCCCAAACTAATGACATGTATATTGTGCCCTCGTGATGGTTGGTATTTGTTTGTAAGAAGTTTTCTGCAAATATTGAGGACTTAAAACAAATTATTACAATGAAGAATGATGGAAAACATTTTTACACAAAAGTATTTTCAAGATACTTTTTTCACAAGTTGCACTAACGGAAGTAAGAAAGAAATGTATTCGGATAGTTGCAGTCTTCTTTTTTATTTTTTTTTTCCCCTTTTGTATTTTAAAGATTTGAGAGTGTCTTATAAGCGGACAAGAACTTTTCTTAGGAAAATGCTTTAAATCCACTTATTATAAGAAAAAAAAATTGGAAATATTTGTTGAAGTTCATTAAACAAACATGTTAAAGTTGGAAATATTTCTGCAAGATTTATATCAAGAAGATTTTTGCAAACAAATACCACTACCATAGTTGTTTTCTCGAATTAAACAAATTACTAGTTAAATTAAATTGATGTTCATTTATTATAAGTTGGACTCCAGATGGTACAAGGAAAAAGTATACTTCCATCTGTTCCAAAAGAATAAAGAGGTTCAAAGTATGATTGTTAAATCTTTTTGTTATCGGTTTTAGTTCAGACATTGTTCTCTGAACATTTTACTAATAAAATTTATATAATTAAAGGTAGAGAAAAAGTACTATAACTTACAAAATTGGATCACTAAGATATACGAAAACTTGTTTTCGACCGAATAATTGGTAAACCTAAAAGAAGGCTACAAAAGAATTTTTTTTAATGTCGACCCAATAATCAACAAAGTTAGAGAGAAAATGAATTAGATTAGTTGTACAACTTTCAAGAGAGTTGATTGATAAATCAATCATTTTTCCGAAAATCCAATATTCACCTGACCCTGTCTTTTAATTATTTCCGGTGACTAAAGAAATTATTACTATAATATAATCTCTCTCTCTCTCTCTCTCTCTCTCTCTCTCTCTCTCTCTCTCTCTCTCTCTAATATATATATATATATATATATATAATATATAATATATATATATATATATATATATATATATATATATATATATATATATATATATATATATATATATATATATATATATATTAGAGTACGTGCGTTGCACGTGTGTTTCGCGTCAATCGTTATAAAATATATACAAGAAAAATAAATTATTGCATTCATCGAAACAATATCTTCTTAGCATACAAAGATGATGAATTTAGTTGAATTAGTTATATAATAGTTTAATTATAATATCTTGTTAAATAAGATATAAATATGTTATGTTGTTGTATCTCGCCTAACATCTCTTTGAAATACAAGTAATACGAATTTCGACTACCAATTGATCAATGGACAACATTATATTACATCAAATTTTGTTAAATGGTTATTTCAGCAAAATACTATAAAGTTTAACTATTGGATATAACTATTTTACCTAATGATTTATCTGGTAAATGCGTCGCTACATCCCCAAATAAATATTTCTTGAAATTCTAATCTATTAAATAATTTATTTTTTCGTAAAAACTTTAGTCGCCTTATTAGGCCAATCTTAAAGGAAGCTGTTCTTTTAAACAAATTTCTTTAGATCTTCGTCCAATCATATTAATTAAATAGTTATTATTTTTCTTAAAATGTTAAAAGCTTGAAAAATTAAATAATACCTTAAATTTTTGAAAAAAGGAGATCTAGTGCATTCCTAATATCACCCTACACGAAAAAATATAATTTTTTATTAATTTATCAAATAATGAATACAAAAAATAATGAACTTAAAAATAAATGGTAACTTTTGACAATTAATTTATCATCAAGATTCTAAACAAAACATTTTCGTGTAGAAAAATGTAGGTAAGCTACTTTTTTATAGCAAAAGAGATTAAAAGTTTAAAAACTTGCTCAAATATAAGAAATAACGTGATATATGATAGAGAATTATATATTTAAAAATTAATGTTTCTAATTTATAGAAAGGTTTAGTAAACATAATTTATTATGACTATAGATTATAAATACAATAAGTTTTTCATTTCATGAAGAATAATAAATAAAATGTAATTTAATTTTGTCAAAATTCTAAAATAAATATTTTATGTAGGACATGAATTAAAGCTATTTTTTTTATTACAAGAAAAGATATTAAAAGTTTTGAAACATGTTTTTGATTTTTTTCGGGAGTCTTGTTTTTCCCTTTGATATCTATATGTTTACATTATGATAAAATTTGATTTTTTTATAACCAAGGTACATAATATTTCGCTCTTTAGACTCAAAAATCTTTCTAACTTTGTATCAAAATTGAAAGAGGAACAATATAAAAATTTATTTAGACAACATAAGCAATTATCTTGTCTTACAAGTTACAAGATATGACTTTGGTAAATGGAATACGGTTATCGGGAATTGGTAAATAGAATATGGTACTTGGATGCAGTTCCTGGACACTTAAATCAACATATAATTGTTGATTTTAAACTCTCAAATATTAGAAATTCTTATATTAATTAAATAAGGAAAGAGATTTAATAGTCAGAATTTTAGTTAATTTAAAGGCCCTAAATCTTAGGGAGATAATTAATGATTATTTTGTCTAGTGTGAACTTTAATTTTTAAAAGGGTAAAAAAGAACGAACGTTATTTGTCTAAAAGCCTTCGTGCTTTCATATATTTATATTATATATATATATATATATATATATATATATATATATATATATATATATATATATATATATTATATATTATATATATATATATATATATACTAATCTCTATGTACGTACGAGGCACGTAAATATTTAGTCAGTTATTTATATATGATAGAGCAAATACTAAATTTATTAATATAAATATATGAAAGAACAAGTTGTTAGATTTACTAAAGTTACATACAAGAAGGAAAAATCATCAAAAAGCAATTGTCTTGGTAAAACTACAAACAATCTTTTAAATTGAAAATCAATGATATTAGCAACATAATAGTTGATTTCAAAATCAATGAACATTATAATTAAAGCATGCTATAAAAATCAATCATACTTTTTTCAAAAAAAAAAAAAAAAAAAAAAAAAAATCAAAAACTTTGCAAATCCCAGGACACTCGCTCGACTAAGGGTTTTATATAATGGAAAGAAAAAAGTTTGAAAAATCTCTATCTCACAACAAATTCTATTACAACAAGATTAAAATCAGATGTGAATTAGCAAGTAAATTAGTATGTGAGATTCTCACATACTAATTCACTTGCTAATTCACATCTGATTTTAATCTTGTTGTAATAGAATTTGTTTGCTTTTTATTTAATAAATTCGCCCTGTTTCTAAAAGAACTGCGAACAATTGCCGTAAAAAACAAATTTTTCTTGTTCGCGTAAATTATTTCTTCTTGTATATCAATAGTAAAAGAATAATTTAGTTTTCACGGGTATGAAACTCGTGATAAAAATTCTTTTTTTAAATAATATAGGAATACAAATAGATAAATAAATAGATATTGATATTGGCAATATTATATCTTATTATTTACATGTATAAGTACAAGATTTTTTCGAGAAATAATGTGATCAACTTATTATACCACGGTGATCAAACATTATCTCAAAATTTAAATGAGAAATCATCAACTTTATTTAATAACTTTACATGAAGAAGTTCCAATTTGAAAAGGATGGCTTGCGTTTCACCAATCGGAAAAAGTAAGAGTTTGCGTCTTTAATGAATAAATTTTATATAGAGTTTCTTTAAATATGACATTGAGTCAGACTTCTATCATAGCCATAATATTAAATCCTATTTTAAGTTATCTTTATAGAAGAATATGAATCCTGTGAGTAGTATACATGATAAATCTTAAATATTACCATTCTATTCAATATGGAATAATATCTTTTAAAGAAATAATTTAATTTTGGTGATGTAAAGCTTATTAATATTTTTAGAATATTTTTGTTGTTCAAAAATTTAATATGTACCATTCATACTTTTATAATAAAATTAAATAAATAGATAGATACAGAATAGATTAACATGACCCAAATTCCTTCAAACTTTGAGATTATTAGTATCCCAAAAGGAATCAAACGATTGAGTCTGAAGAAAAGTTTCAATGGCATTAGCTGTGGGGAATGGCAATTTACGCTAATTTCATTGAAAATCTTAGGCAAAAGCCTTATATAAACAAATGTTTAAGCCATGACTTTGTAATTGAACTTCTACACCATATAGGATTTATATACCCAAGTGCAGTAAAATGGATTTTTAGTCTCCTAGTCTAATTAACCAACTAAAGTAATATACAGATAGGTTAGCCTCGTCAACTTTGTGTAGCGTCGTTATATGTGTAGTTTAAATGAGAAAAGGATTTCAAGCTTAGGTGATTTACAATTATATCCTCAAATTATATAAATATTTAAGGTTATAAACGTCGTCCAACGTTTCAAGGATATTTTGGGTCGTTCAATATTTAGCATAAATTATTCGTGCTTTTATAATAATATATATATGTTTTACCCTCAATAGAAAAAAAATTACACTAGACAGAATAGTCATTTAATTATTTTTTTAAAATTTAAGAATTTAAAGTCAACTAATACTTTGCTTATTAAAAACTTTTCTTTATTTGAAATGCTATATGGAAAGTCCTAATATGTTGGATATTAAAATATAATTAATTTTATAATATATTTTTTATTGTACGTAAACATACACTAGGTAGATGCATTTTATGAACTTAATAAAGCAACTTCAAGTTCCATTCGAGAAATATTTTTCTCCCAATTTAGATATATAAACTATTTTATATTGTTTAATTTTCTATAATTATTTTCTTGGAAAATATACTTCTGTCATTAAAATGTAATTCATGTCTTAACTTAATTTTTTTAAAATTACGTACTCATTGACTTGGGGAACACGCAAAGCGCGTATATGATGTGGGGATATGATTATATATTTTTTAATTGCATTACTTACCTTGCATTTTAGCGCTTTAATGATAAATTTTGTGCGACGTTTGAGCTTAATTAAGCTATTTTTATGTGTAAGGTCATCGGAATGTGAAAAGGAATGAAGGTTGCACAAAGGGACGTTGAAGACACATGAAAGAGCACAAAAAGAAGAAAATCGGAACAAGGCATGAAGCCTCGCCCCAGACCATGCGCCGCCCGGCACCAGGCGTGGAGGATCTCGCGCCAAGCCTAGCCTCACGAGGTCCTAGGCGCGCCCTAGACCTGGCCTCCGAGGTCAGGCGCCCATTGTGCCCCAATCCGCGAATTATTTTATTTTCTACTCAATTTTGGACTTGGAGACTTCGATCCTAGCCTATAAATACTTTCTAAACCTGATAGTGAAGGGTTGAACATATTTTGAAGACTACAAGGTTTAGGAACACAAATGGAGCACAGATTTTATTGATTCTTCCGTCCTCCATCTCGTATTCATAACTTTTATGTTTAAAAATAATATTTTTGATTGTTGCTATGAACATGAGTTGCTAAAACCTCCTTTGTTCTGGGCTTATGGGTTGTTATTGAATATTATGTTTAACGGTTAACGATATTACAAGATTCTATCATATTGATTTATTTATTTTCTTGCGCTCAATTTTTTTTACTGCTCTTAGCTAACAATAGAATACCATCTACAAATTTATAGTTGAAGTCGATAGTGGGAACTATAAATTACATATATAAAATTGAATAGAGTAAGTTCTTGAATCCGGGTATCAGAGAATAGATTCACGATAAGGTGAAATATTCTAGTTTGCCTTACTTGGTTATTTTTTCGCAGAATACATTCATTCTAGTTAACTATGATTCTGTAGACGTATAGTATTAGGTTAGCTTGAATAAATTAATACGGAACGAAATGGAACAGTAACTTGCCAGCAAAAATAAATACGGAACTCAATATTCTTGCTATACTCAGCTATAACCAATCTTTATCTCCCTCTCT